>NC_064637.1:108929266-109233082 GCF_023864275.1 Schistocerca cancellata
GGAGATAGGCTACAGGGTTGGTAACACAGATTCAAAATTAATATGTAACGTTAGAACCTCTAAGAGGTAAAAGTGGCAAATGGAGCAGAATCGATATGGACATGTCACATCACATTAAATACTTGTTCTGTGTGGCTCCCCAGGTGTGCATAAGATCCAACTCCAGAAGTTTTCAAGTAGCACCATATGAGGTGGGAATGGGATGCTGGTGTCAAAGCTACAATGGAGACAGGCAGATAGTGTACAATGTGAGTTGCCGATCCTGGCATTGTGTGCCTGTATTGTGCACTTGTGATTAGGAAAGCTCTGTGGTGTGACAAGTAAGAATCCTGCAGTGTGCAAACAGAAATTTCGCCAATCTGTATCAGGATTGTGATAGCCACATCATACACAACATTTGGCTGGCCTTACCTACTGATAGACTTCTGATGAGCTAGCTCTTTGCTGTTTAATGTTAAGAGTGAGGAGTGCTTATTTTTACTCCTGCCGGTCATTCCCAAGTACAATCTGGAACTAGTAGTACAAATGTCATGCTCCAGATTAGAACTGTGTTTAATGACATAAACATGTGAATTAAACTGTCAAGACACAAAGAGAAGTTATATATAAAGCTTTGTAAAACTTGTCAATTTAAAGAAATTATGAGACCGCTGTGCCACGATGTGTGCTGCTAAGCGATTTGTTAAATAATACTCTATGCATTAAAACCGCACCTTTTTCCTGTTTTAGAACTATGTCAACTAAGATTTAAATCTGTTGTATCAGGTATGCCTAAGGCATCATTTTTTAGTACACAGCAGTGAGTACTGTCAGCTCTGACAGACCAAAACAGGAGCCCAGGTCAGATACATAAATTAGTATTCTTGTAATAGTGTTTTCCTGTAAATTCACTTACTTTGATGCTCAGCAGTGTAAACCTTACTATTATTTTGAATGCATATAACAGTCAATTGTTGCTTTGTGTGAATAATTCTAATTAACTGTCTGTCCTTGTTGCCTGCCTCCCTATGGTTTATCTGACAGTTAAAATTCAATGTTTTGTATATGAAGATGGTATCTGTTCCTGAAAGAACAGATACCATTGATGACTGTGCAGCTTCTCTAGAATGAACTGATAAATAAATCAAAACCCTTAGCTGCTGACAGTTGTTGACCTGCATCAATGGGGACAGCTGAAAATGTGTGCCCCAACTGGGCCTCGAACCCGGGATCTCCTGCTTACATGGCAGATGCTCTATCCATCTGAGCCACCAAGGGCACAGTCACAGAGCATCTGCCATGTAAGCAGGAGATGCCAGATTCGAGTCGCGGTCGGGGCACACATTTTCAGCTGTCCCCATTGATGTAGGTCAAAAACACCTGTCAGCAGCTAAGGATTTCAATTTATCATTTCAATATTTTGTGTACTTCTCTTTAATTTTCATTGGATCTGAATGCAGACAGTTGCATCTGTTCTGTCTTTATTGTTTAATATTAAAATCAACTAGTTGCTTTTGGCCAAGAGTCAACATTTGTGTAAGTTCCTTCCTTCAAATTTTAGTTCATTTCAATTCACAGAATTGAACTGTTTGTTTTTTAATATATTTGCTGTTTAATTATGTACAATATTATTTTCCTTATCTCAATTTTTTCAACTAATAAACCTGAGCTTTTATTTTCAGAACTAGACTAGAATAGTTTCTTGCTATGTAATAAAACTAATGATTTCTTAAAACTTTTGTTTAGTTGAACTCCTGGTGTTAGGAGCATCATTTATTAGTAAATAAATGGTATTTACTGAGGCAGTGATAAGATTGTTTGCTCCTGTCAGTGGGTGCCACTTGGGAGTAATTCTGTATACAGGGTCTGCACCTGTGGATTGTTTATGGTATACTTGCATTTAAAAAATCATTTTTTAACTGTGGTTTACCTCCTTGCATCTTGTAACATATTTTGTGTCAGCTTTTGTTAACCGTTAAAGTACCAATGTTGAAATTATCCTCATTGTTTAATAGATTGTTTATCTTTGCTCAGTAACTTACCAAACAAAGGTCAAATACACAAGTCTAATCTGCTCAAATGTTTTCCCATTCTCTATCCTCAAATTCCATACCACAATGTAGCACGCAGTGATTCCGGCAAAAGTTTTGGAAGACAGATTCATAGTTCAGTACCTTTGTCAGTCATATACGAATATAATACTTGGATAATTTCAACAAATGAGTTATATCAATAAGACTGAATAGTGGGAATATATTAAATACAAGATTTTAGCATCCCACGCATGATCCACACAGTGTAATTTATTTAAAACTCAAATACGGGAAAATCTTTGCGGCTCAGAATAGGCAATGTTAGCCCTATATGTATACCAGTAGAAGTAACAATTCTGCGTCTATAGATATGTTTACATTACAAAACCACTGCTGGCTCTACCAAACATGTAAGATGATTAGTACATAGCAACTCAAGTACAACTGAACAGGCAAGGAGGGTCTCTCACCATATAAACATACCTATGCCCTATATAGGGATGCCAACTTCTACAACAGCTCATTACAGGACACAACCTTCTGCTTCTCTCCTTCAAGTCTGATCAGCCAGTTTGTTCATGGCAGTCCAGCCCACTATTTATAGTTGTACCATTATTTTATCTAGCAGCAAATGGTTTTATTCCACATTTTGTGCTTTTTCTCCTTGATGCTGTACTCATCCTCACTGAGTGTCAGGTACACTCTTCTGTTCACATTAATCCTACTAACAAAGAACAGCACTCACATTTTGATAGTTGCCTCCTTTTTATTTCAAGTATTCCCTTCCATACAGCCTCATCATTCGAGGTAAACTTATTTGTTTTCAGGTGCAGATAATTCACAGCAATACATCATTTTCAACTCAGCCTTCACTAAACACAATCATCACAGCAGTCTAGTTCACATTCCAATTTCCTGCATCATACCCAATCCTGTTAATGCTGGCTTCTTCTAGAAATAATTAGACACATTTCCTAAAATCATGCACTGTAATGAGATCCATTCTGTCTACTATTTTGTCCAACCCACCTACACTAATTTTTTTTGTCAGACACCATGCTCCTTCTGCACCAATGTCCCTAGCCTATGGCTCCTACCCCTGTGACAGTCCCACTGCAACCTTCTACAAAACCTGTGCCAGCCTTTAACTGGCAAAATACACACTAACAGAGAGAGCCACCTGTGGAACAACACATCATGTGGAGATTGCTCAGCTTACTACACTGGTATGATTACAACCTAATCATCAGTTAGGATGAATAAGCATAGACAGTTGTGTATCAGCAACATCCAACATTCTGTTGCAAATCTTACTCTACAATGTGACAGTTGAGAGCTCAGAGCCTGTTTCACCACATGTCTGCCATCTGGATTCTCACTCCAGAAACCAGTTTCTCAAAATTCAACAGGTGAGAACAACCTTCATAGCATGTACTCTAGTCTCCGCCCACCTGGCCTAAAATTTGCACTATTTCCACTGTCTCAGCATTGCATTTTAGTAACTATCCCTTTTTTTCACTCTATTTTCTGACCTGTCAGTTTCCTCCCACACCCATCACCACACATAATGTGCTTACATTTCCACTCTTCTTAATTTCATCACAATCTTTGTCTCATTTATCACCATAAATTCCATCTTTTAAGTTATGAAGTTTTTGAATTTCATCCAGTGGAAGTGCCAACAGCAATTCTTTCCTTCTCATCCCACCCTGTCTCCCCTGACCCAGCATACTGGACTACGTTTGCATAGCTCTTCCCATTTCCCACACCTCACCTGCTCTTTCCCTTCATCCCTCTTTCTTTCCCTTCATCCCTCTTTCTTTCCCTTCATCCCTCCTGTAAGAAGAATGAGCCACCCACTCCTGAAATTCACACATATCCACCTTTAGTGCATTTCCTCCTGCCGCCACCTGGCGAGTAAAATTTTTTTCTCTTCACATCAGACTATTTTACTTGGGTCTCTTTCAGGTGCTGTACTACCTACATTGCACTCTTTTATTATTTTATGGAAAATATTTCCCTACCAAATTTAATCCCTAACATCATAACTCCCAGGTGAGTACGGGCTTTTTAAAAAAACCTCGCTATCCCTACCTTTTAGCTTTCATCTGACAAACCTGCCTAATGACATTAAGTGTTGAACACTGACCACTTGTCTTTCCAAATACCACAGTTCCATGTAACTGAACCATTCACTACTGATGTGTCAACATTACCATGCAATAATTATACATTTGTTTTGGATACCTGCTGTTACCGTTTCTACACAAGTTGCATCAAAAATAGTGCCAACACTGTCACTTCATTTGTACAAATTTTAACAATTTCAGAGACTTTCATAGTCTCCTGCCAGTATGAGTTAATTTATATGGACCAAAGCAGCAAGTGACAGTTCGTACCAAGGCCAGGAATCTAACCCAGGTCTCCTACTTACGAGGGAGGTGCATTAGCCACTAAGTCACTTTGTCACAGCAGTTAGCACAACTGCACAGATTATCCTGGCATGTCCCCTCCTCTATCCAAATTTTCAGTGCTGCCCCTGTCTACTTTAAATGCCCCTTACGCACAAACAGTTGTGCCAACCACTGTGGCAAGGTGGCGTAGTGGCTAATACACCTGCCTAGTAATCCAAGAGACCCAGGTTTTATTGCTGGCCTTGGTACAAATTGTCACTTGCTACTTCAGTGTATATAAATAAAACTATTGTAATTAATACCAGACTTTGACAGATGTTCACTGTGTAACATTTCCTCAGTATAATCGAGGTGCCGAAGTTGTCCACCTTAGGCAGTTATACAGAGCCTCTCAATTTTATTTCATTTCTGTTTCTTCATTTATAGGTTACAGACAAATGTCCAGTTTTGAAATTCATATCATCTCAATAATTAACACTTTTCATCCGTCATTGGTGCTCTAATGGCTAATGATGTCAGTAGAGTAGTCACCCCCCCCCCCCCTCTCAGAGTTCTCTAGTCTCCAGTTACATGCTTCCCTGTCTCTGCAGCACATCTCTTTACAACATCTCCCCCCATCCCCAACTCCAGTCTGTGTGTTTCCCTGTCCCACCTTTTTATGGGAATCAGCAGAGAACTCTCTTGGCCCATCTCCCACACTTTCTCCAGGCTTCATATCCTGCCCTCCTAATTCCCTTTAAGAATCCCACTCCAATCTCCTCCCTGACCCATTTGCATATTTCCCTCTCTCTCCTGGTAATTTCCTGTACACATTTATGCTACTAGCCAAGTAACCATCAGCCTTTTTAATGGCTTATGCATTATAGTCCAGTCTCCATCTGCTGCGAGTCTAAACTCACATTATTGGAGAATATATACAAGGGTAGTTTGAAAAGTTCTTGGAATCACCACGAGAGGTCAGCCGTGTTGGCCAGCAGCCTCGCCGGTGGCTAAGTCCGGTTCAAGGTCACCCGCCTAGCGAGCAACCAAGAATGGCACGGCCACCAAAACAAAATGTGAATAGTTTTTTTTAATTAAAAAAAAATCTCACGGGAGATAAGGAATAGAGATAAGGAAAGGACAAATTTTATTGTCTATAATACAACATACAATCACCGTTGATCTTTATTTTACAATTGCCATTGCCGACTTTAGCCCATATAAAAAGGTACTCATCAGCATTTAATTTCTTCTCCTTTCTTGTACTCAAAACAAATGGCATGCTTGGAACAAGTGTACCATAAGGCTGTTTAGCCAAGAGTCCTGTAGTCTCAGCTATACTCCATGTCTTCCAAGCCAAAATGTTGGCATCTGGAAATGCTTCAAGGCCACCATAGTTTGCATGATTGCCCCACACAACAGCAAGTGTCAGCCAGGTACATCACACGTAAAGTTCAGATGGAGTCCACGAAAAACATTTGGACCTCCTATCAATTGCTGTTTATTAAACTGCCCAGCCAAGTCAATATCAATAGCCTTCAAACTGCGATACACAGCAACGCTGCACCGCCAGCGACGTCGGTAACCACGTCGCAAAGGCATTGCTGTGGAACGTTAACACAAGTGAACGTAGCAAGCCAACGCCCAGCGAGACACCCAGAACATTGCCCTAGTGCAATGAGTCGTTCATGTGATACTCATTGGACTGTTGCCTGTAAACATGTGCCACGCCAGTGTTATTGGAAGGGAGCTGTGGTGGTGGTGGTGTGGCTCTCTTGCCATTCCCACATAGTGATTTGCAAAGATCGAAAACAAATGAGATTCGAGCAGTGATTAAGAAAAAAAAAAAGGACATTCATGCCGATTTCCAGAATACACTGGGGTACTCTAACCCTTCATATTCAACTGTTGCCAAGTGGACAAATGAATTTAAATTTTGGTCTAGAGAGAGAGATTAGATGGTCTGCACAGTGGTTGGCCAAGATGGGTCACTACTCCAGAAATCATTGCAAAAGTGCACAAAGTGGTGACAGAGGATTGCCAGTTTAAAGTGTGTGAAACTGGCCACTCTTGCCAAATGTCATCTGAAAGGGTATATCAAATTTTAACTGAAGAATTAGAAATGGAAAAATTGTCTGCAAGATGGGTGCCCCGACTATTGATGCTGGATCAAAAATGCACGAGAACGGACATATCGGAACAATGTTTGGCCCATTTTTTGGAGAAACTAGTAAGATTTTTTGCACCAGTTTGTGACAACAGATTAAAAATTGGGTGCACAACTATAACCCAGATACAAAACAACCTCTAGGCAGCGGAAACATGCTTGTTCTCCACCACCAAAGAAAGCAATGACAATTCCTTCAGTGGTAAACACACAGCGTCAGTGTTTTGGGATGCAAAGGGGGTTCTGTTTGTAGATTATCTCCACACTGGACAAACAATTACTGGAGAATACTATACTAAACTGGACAAACTGCAACAAAAGATACGTGAAAAAAGACCAGGATTAGTAAGGAAGAAAGTCATCTTCCATCAAGACAATGTGAGCCCGTGCACATCTGCATCACCATGGCCAAATTACACCTCCCCCCTTATTCACCTGATATGGCTCCATTACACTTCTATCTCTGCCCAAAACTGAAAATTTTTCTTGGTGGACAAAGATTCACTTCAAACAAAGAATTGATAGCTGGAGTGGACGATCATTTTGCAGGCCTGGAGGAAACTCATTTTCAAAGTGGGATCAAGGCACTGGAACATCCTTGGACCAAGAGCATTAATCTACAAGGAGACTACATTGAAAATTAAAAAAAGTTTCAATGATGTAAGTACTTTTTTTATTCCACTATGAGAACTTTTCAAACAACCCTTGTATGATAAATTGCATCACAATTTGTGGAGTAATTCATTCTAATCTGGGAGAATGACTATGGGATCACAGTAATTGTGTAAGTACCTGAGGAAAAAGATCTGGAGACCCACCCTCAAGGAATATGGAATTGACCACTAGACCTCAAGAGAAGTGGGCGCACCAGCATAAAAGGAGGTGGGTCATGTTGTGTTATCAGGAGAGAAGCATTAACAGCAGAACGTGTCAACCAGTGAGCTCTGTGACATCGAGTGTGGACTAATCACTTGACATGACACGAGTAGCAAATATATCAGGCACATTTCAACCTTTCTAAAGCTATCATAGTCAGCTGTTGGAGATGTGGCAGGGAAATGGAATTACGAAGGAACAACCACAGCTATATGAAGAAGAGACAGATCGGAATAAAATATAAATTAAATATTTCCAAGGCTGTTCTCCTTCCAAAGCAAAACTGACTATAATATTTGTGTTTCTCTCAGAAATCTACACAGAGAACACACAGAAGGATTTTTGTACAAGGCCCAGAAGCTGAGGTGTCCGAGGCTATGCAAACGTGCTGTTTAGAATAAAGTTTTCAGAATGAGCATATGGTGGTCCGTCTTGAACCCCACCCACTCACTCACCCACCTGCCCACCTACCTGCTCCACCTGTTACTTTCCATACTTGCACGCTTCACTTTCACAGTTACTGATACTAAACTTAAATAAAACATTCCAGTATTTTGCCTTCAACATTCAAAGCAGTCTTTATTCCAACACAATAACACAAATACATGTACATATGGTAAATTGGTACAATGGTGTCAATTACCGAGCCGTATCCTCCACCGAAGTGGGGACTTACTTAGGGCAAAACACCAAATGCATATACTATGTGAAAGGAAGAGACATGGAAGCTTAAAGAAGAAGAGAAAGACAGGGAACAAAGGCAGATATTCCTCTTGTTACAGCCCCCAGGAGTCAGGGAATCACATATCCAGCACTGCTACCCAACGCCGACACGTGGCATCAGCCTTTGCACCGTCATATGTTCAAAAATCCTGCAACTGAAGCAGCAGCTCTGCAGTATCCAGGCGCTCAAGACCGCAAGCTCTCTGTGTCGGAACCCCAAGTCAAGGAGGTCCCATGCCTATGTGGGAGACCATGGCCCCTGCCAGTTCTAAGCTGCGGCGGACACCGTCATCTCCTGAACATCCTATTGCAGGCCGGAGACAGCACGCCAGATGGAGGGCGTGTCGTAACAGGTCACCTTCTGGGTTTTTTTTTTTTTTTTGTTATGGCTTTAGGGCGCATGATATAAGTGGAGAGAGCAACAAGATGGTCAACGGCAGAACAATGCTTTCGGAATCCGCATTGGGCAGGTGTTAAGACTGCGAAACTCCAGCCACCGCGCTAGACGGTAATTCACCATACGCTCCAAAACCTTAGACACACTACTCGTGAGAGAAATGGGGCGATAGCTAGAGGGGAGATGTTTGTCCTTTCCAGGTTTAGGAACGGGAACGACGATAGCTTCCCGCCATTGTCTGGGAAAAGTACTGTCGGTCCAAATTCGATTATAAAGGCGAAGGAGGTAATGCAGACTATGGGTTGATAAATGCAGCAACATTTGGACATGGATACCATCCGGTCCTGGGGCGGAGGAGCGAGAAGAAGAGAGGGCATGTTGGAGTTCCCGCATGGAGAAAACAGTATTGTAGCTTTCCTGATTTTGAGAAGAGAAAGCAAGATGTCGCACTTCTGCTGCACGTTTCTTCGGGAGAAACGCTGGCGGGTAATTTGAAGAGCTCGAAATCTCAGCAAAGTGCTGAGCCAACGAGTTAGAAATTGCGACGGGGTCCACGAATGTATCATGCGCGACAGTGAGCCCAAAGACCGGGGAGAAACTAGGCGCGCCTGAGAACCGTCGAAGCCGACTCCAAACTTCCGAGGAGGGAGTGAAGGTGTTAAATGAGCTAATAAAGAATTTCCAGCTTGCCTTCTTGCTATAGCGGATGACGCGACGGCATCGCGCACGGAGCTGCTTATAGCGGATACAGTTGGCCAAAGTAGGATGGTGACGTAAAATACGAAGAGCACGTCGCCGCTCACGTATTGCGTCACGGCATGCCTCGTTCCACCAAGGAACTGGGAGGTGCCGGGGCAATTCGGAGGTGCGTGGTATTGAACGTTCCGCAGCTGTAAGAATAACGTCGATAACGTGTGTGACCTCATCGTCAACGCTGGGAAAGTGACGGGCATCGAATGTCGCTAGAGACGAAAAAAGTGTCCAGTCGGCCTGGGCAAACTTCCAGCGTCTCGGACGCATATATGGCAGTTGAGGCTGCAGTCTAAGGACACATGGAAAGTGGTCACTCGAGTGTGTATCATCAAGGGCGAACCATTCGAAGCGCCGAGCCAACGGAACAGTACCGTCCGCAAGGTCCAAATGAGATAAATTTGTCGTGGAGGCAGACAAAAATGTGGGGACCCCAGTGTTGAGGCAAACTAGATCCGCTTGGTGGAAGACGTCTAGCAATATGGAGCCACGTGGACAAGGATGTGGAGATCCCCAAAGCGGGTGGTGGGCATTGAAGTCCCCAACCAGCAAATAGGGGGGTGGAAGCTGACCAAGAAGATGAAGGAGATCAGCTCGTGCCATTGGTGTGGACGATGGAATGTATACAGTACAAAGAGAGAACGTGTATCCGAAAAGGGAAAGACGGACGGCGACAGCTTGGAAGGAAGTGTTTAAGGGGATTGGGTGATAATGGAAAGTATCATGGAGAAGAATCATGAGTCCTCCATGGGCTGGAGAGCCTTCAACAGAGGGGAGATCATATCGGACCGACTGAAAATGTGGGAGAACAAAGCGGTCATGGGGACGCAGCTTTGTTTCCTGAAGACAGAAGATGACCGGCGAGTAGGATCGTAAGAGGATCGACAATTCATCCCTATTGGCTCGAATGCCGCGGATATTCCAGTGGATAATGGACATGGGGTGAACAGAAAATGGAGGAATGTGACCAAAGTTGCTGTCAACTCAACGACTGCTCAGAGCTTGTGACCGACAGCATGGAATGGCATTCAGCCGAAGGCAGAAGATCCTGATCCATAGGGTGGTCAGGAGCAGCCCCTGCCACCAGCGATCGGCCGGTTGACCGGCCACCAGCAGTGCGCCTCGGCGACACGGAAGACGGCCGAGGGCGATTTCTGCCAGGTGGTGCTGTAGATGGGACACGCCTTGGCGGAGGAGGAGAGGAACTGGGTTTCTTTGTAGCCTTCTTAGAAGTATGATGTTTAGATGAAGGAGGAACCGATGGTTGGGAAGTTGCGGTACTTAAAAACTCTTCACGAGTATGCTCTTTTTTGGAAGGCTTGGTGTCTGACTTTTGGGCTCGAGATTTAGCAGAACCCGATGAAGGGTGAGCCATAGAGTGGGCAGGCGAAAGTGGTGAGGTTGAACGGGCGATCTTTGCGCTGGCCGATCTGATGACCGTGGCACTAAAGGTGAGGTCGCAAGTCTGCATGGCCGCCTCCTTTGTTGGCCGAGGAGAAGCAAGGACAGTGCTGTATTTTCCTGTCTGAGGCACGGTGGGCTGGCGACTGGCGAATAATTTTCGAGCAGCAAAGGTCGACACCTTTTCCTTCACTCTTATTTCCTGGATGAGCTTTTCGTCCTTAAAACCGGGGCAATCTCAAGAGGAAGCAGCGTGGTCACCCATACAGTTCATGCAGCAAGGTGATGGAGGTGGACAAGCACCCTCATGGGCATCCTTGCCACACGTAACACATTTGGCCGGATTGGAACAGGACTGGCTGGTGTGATTGAACCGCTGACACCGATAGCAACGCGTAGGGTTTGGGACATAAGGGCGAACGGAAATTATCTCATAGCCTGCTTTGATTTTCGATGGGAGTTGAACTTTGTCAAATGTCAAGAAGACAGTGCGGGTTGAAATGATGTTTGTGTCAACCCTTTTCATAACTCTATGAACAGCCGTTACGCCCTGGTCAGACAGGTAGTGCTGAATTTCTTCGTAAGACAATCCATCAAGGGAGCATGTATAAACAACTCCGCGCGAGGAATTTAAGGTACGGTGCGGTTCCACCCGGACAGGGAAGGTGTGGAGCAGAGAAGTACGCAGCAATTTTTGTGCCTGGAGGGCACTGACTGTTTCTAACAACAGGGTGCCATTCCGTAATCTGGAACAAGACTTTACAGGACCTGCAACTGCGTCGACACCTTTCTGAATAATGAAAGGGTTGACCGTGGAGAAGTCGTGACCTTCGTCAGACTGAGAAACAACAAGGAACTGTGGCAACGATGGAAGAACTGTCTGTGGCTGAGACTCAGTATATTTACGTTTGTGAGCGGACATAGTGGAAGGTGAGGAAACCATTGCGGAAGAATCCCCCATGATTACCAGGGTCTCCGATGGCGCGCTCCTCCCTTGTGAGGGCCCTCACTGAGGGCACTCCCGCCTTAGGTGATTGTTCACACCTCGGGTCACACCACCCGACAAACGGACGGAGGGACCAATCGGCACTTTCGGAAGGTATCAGCTCAGGTAATCACCCCTCCCTGGGCCTGGCCGTTACCAGGGGGTACGTACGTCTCCTACCTGTCTACCCGGGGCGGGGAATTACGCGTTACCCCGTCACCGGCTACGCATGGAAGTGCGTGGGTCGGCCTTCAGACACGCACAGGGAGGAAAAAAGAGAAAGGGAAAGGAAAGAAGAGGGGTCTCAAACGCCGCAGCGGAGAAAAGTGCAGTGAGAAGCGGGAAGGAAAAGAGAAGGACAGAGGAAGGACGAAGACTTACAAATTCCTTGCGTTCTATACTTGCAACAGTTTAGAGCGTCCGTCTCCGGACGTAGGCACAAACCATACTCCCAGAGGGGGAGAAAGGAAAGGAAAGAGCCAGAGGTGAGGGGGGGGGGCGAAGATGGGGGAGGGGGAAGGATGAGGAAAGGGAAGGTATGCAGCCCGGAAAGGAAGGATGGCCACATTAGCTCGGGGTCCTGTGCTCGCTACGCACGTGTCCACAAAAGAGGTGTGAATCCCCTGGGGGGGGCCCTTCTGGGTGTGACACCAGTCGAGCCAGAGATGGTCCCAGACTACCTGGGTGTCAATCGCACGGGCGATGCTGTCCTTCACCGCCACCACGTCAGGCTTGTGTAGACCTTCAGTTGTTTGTAGGTAGGGCGCCACAGAGACGTTGAAGCCACTCTGCACGAGCGACATATTTGATTATGGCATCATGCTGCTTGACCCAGGATGAGTGCGTTCAGTAGCAAGCATGAAGGACGTGGTTGCAGTCTTAACGATGTGGCAGCCCACGCAACATCTGGCATCTGAGTCCTGCCCCCGACTGCGCCATGCGTTTATTGAGATGCGACCCACTGATTCTTCCCACAGACGGCGGTCCACGAAGAAAGGGCCGCTCTGCCGATGGCGACGTGTAGGTGCACGGCTCGCATTTCTCCAACCTGTGTCAACGTTTTTAGGAGGTGACCCTCCCACATGAAGTGCCACTCCAGCACCGCAATCTTCTGCTGCACCTCGTCCAGGCCTGCACCGTCGATAGCTGACCCCATCTTCCGTAGCACCAGAGGGTTGGCCCCATCCAGTGGCAAGATGGAATGCTGAGACCCCCACTGGCCAACAGGAGCGTGGAAGTAGCCCAAGGTGGGAGTCTGCCGGCGGCCCCCATGGTGCCTGTCGTTGACTTCAGGGCATCCACGTGGGTGTGGCTAGGGGCCAGCTCATGGTACAGGCCAGGGAGAAGCACACTTAGGAGGGCGCAGAGATGCTATTGCGGCTTGAGTGGAGCTCAGGAGATGACATCCAACTGCCCCTCCAGGTGGCGTCGAGGGTTGAAGATGGAGCGACCCGAGGTGGAGAACTGCAGCCCCAGGTACTGGAAGGTCTCACCCATGTGTAGGGCTGGCACGGTGGTGTTTCTATTGCCATCACTAAGCCAAACACTGGGTTGTGGAAACGGTGGCACCAATGGACACTGGACAACTGGGACGAAGTGTTCCACAGTGAGCAGTTCTGCCATACGTTTTGGCCTTGTGACGGAGGTGTTTCGTCTTTGGCGAATGTCTGCCTTCTTGGTATTTAACTGTTGACACTAGATGTGACAACACATAATTATCCCCAGTGTTGAAGGTATGCAGTTGTTATTCACTGTTAGGGAATGGTCCCCTCAGTGCACTTTAGAAAACACTAAATGTGGAAGTATAGAAATGTATCTGATACAATCGTGTACTGCATACGGCAGTGAAACAGTTCAGACGAAACAGGTTTTACCAGCATTACAAAGCACCCTTTCATACAGCAGCTTTAGTGAGGCAATCGTTTGCAGACAATAAAATACCTGAAGTTAATTCGCCTGCCCTGAATGTAATGTAACATCTTTAGGACGAGTTACAAAGGAGACTTCACTCAAGACCTGATATCAGACATCACCACTTTCTTTGGTTTCAGCTCTTGAGAAAGAATAGGCTTCCATTCCTCAGACAGACACCTTACTTAGTGTCCCTAATGTGGTTGAAGCCATCATAAAGGTGACGGGTGAAAATGCCCCATGTAACGTCCACAAATAAGTGTCCAGGTACATGTGATCCTGTAATATACACTATTGGATCAAAAGGCTCATGCTTCAGGTTTTCACTGCTACTCGTGTGACAGCCCTGAGACATGTCCACGCCCAGTATGACGTCATCCTTCTGCCTTATGATTACGTCAAAAGGGCCGACCACGCCATTTCCCGCCATTGCCATTTGTGCCTGTGGACAAACAGAATGGGAAAGGATTTAGAACTTTCGTAGCAAAATAGAAACATAAAATGATTTGTTTTGTAAAAATGTACATGATGAAGGAATAACAACACAGCTGCATTAGGGCACTGAAATAATTTGATGTTGACAAGTGAAGAATTGGTCAAACCAGGACTAATACAGGTTTCCCATTTTACACAAGTGGTTATCTTAACTGCTTTGGCTTTTTATGCACACTTCACATCCAACCCAACTTGTTGCACACTACTTACATAGTGTCCTCCCATCCACCATGTTCAACACTCGCAAAATTTAGCATGATTCCGTCGAGAGAGCAAGTCCACACTGAAGAAACAGGGTGACATTTAACTACGCGAAAAAAAAAGTTACGAACTATGGTGTGCACGCACTTTATTCAACATGCAAATATCACTACAGATCTTCAGATGTAGGTTATGACATGTTTGATATGCCTGCCATCATTGGAAATAATGTCGGGCAGATGAATAGCAAAATTCTGCATGACCAGTTGAAGTGTCTGAACATTGATGCTGTTGGTGACCTCCTGAATGACTGTTTTCAGCTCAGCAATGGTTTTGAGGTTATTGCTGTTTACTTTGTCTAAAATGTAGCCCCACAAAAAGGAGTTGCATGTATTCAGATCCGTAGAATATGGCAGCCAATTGAGGCTTGTGCCAGTGGCGTCTGGGTACCCGAGAGCTAGAATGTGGTCCCCAAAGTGCTCCTGCAGGACATTAAACCCACTGAAGCAGGAGAGTGTTTAAACTCCATCTTTCATGTATCGCATGTCATCAAAATTTGTGTCACTTTGGATTATGAAGATAAAATCATCTTCCAAAACCTTAACATACCACTTGGTAGCCACCGTGCCATCCAGGCATATTGCACCGATTATTCTGTGGCCGGACATTGCACACAACACAGCAACCTATTGATGGTGAAGAGACTTGTCGATCATGAAATGCAGATTCTCAGACCCCCAAATGCACCAATTTTGCTTATTGATTAACTCGAGCAAATGAAAGTGGGCTCTCTCACTAAACCAAATTGTACTAATTCCTACCATGCCCTGCAGCCAACCGTGCAGTTTGAATGTCGTAATGCAATTTATGATTATTTAATTTCGTATAGTTCAATAATTGTACCCTGTATATCGTGAAATGCCATCGAGATGTGCAGGTATTACTACCACATGTGCAACAGTAAAAATGTGAAGACATTTTTCATCAGTTTTATTATTATTTTGCACATGGTATTGAGGGTTGACAAATGCCTTTGGCACACGAGGGCAAGTGCAGCAGTCTCTTGAGAGAAAGCACCTGCTCGGATGTGTAAGTAAGTAATCCATATATCGTCTGTTTGGAAGCAGGTGTGGTGAGGTGGCAGATAAGAGCCTCAATTGCCCGGGCCTAGGTCAGGATGGCAGCAGGTGTGGGGAGGGGCAGCGGTGGCCAATGTCAGCGTCCATTGCCAGGACCTGCGCCAGGATAGCAGAAGGTGCAAGGCAGTGGAGCATTCTGGAGGTGTTGGCTTTCAAGGAACAGTTATTGTGACACCAGATGCATGTTCTGAGACACAGGAGATGTGCTTCAGACATCATGATTACTGTGTGTCTCTTGGATGCTGGACAAATGTAGGTGTTCATTTACAGTAACAATAGAGAGAATAAACAATCTGTTGAGACAAAACTTGCACAGAAAGTTAATTACAAAAATGAGGTGTAAATAAAATGTCAGTTCTGAATTTTACAGTACTCACTAAAGTTTTGGAGAAGCATTCATACAAAGGTAATACCACACTGGAAGAATTGTGTGTTTGCAGTAGATTGTATATACACAAATTGGTCTCTTGTCAATGAAATTTTACCAACTAAATTCCAGTATGTGAAGAAGACATGGGTAAATATTTTGAAGATAAATGGGAGAGAGAATGGTTGTTTCCAACATGTTGTTCAAGATATTTGTATCTGACCAGAGTACCGAAATTATAAAATCTTGAGAAAATGACGAAAGGCTTCCCAGTGATCACTGTATTAACGCAAACCTTAATCACACTTTTCATGAAGGCAACTTTTCATTAAATCAAGCCTTAAACTCTGCAGCAACAATAAGTAATGCAAAATGCATCGTACAGAATAAAAAGAAAAGAGGTGTCTGGTCATCTTAGACATTATCTCTAAAATAAGAGGCCAGCACATTCTGGAATAGATCATATGCAATTTTATGCATGTTACTTTAAGACACACAAATCTGAAATGCCTCCTAAAATCTAAATCGACAGACTGTCAATGCTTGTGACAAACTTCCTGACAAATATGTTGTGGATGTATGATGTTATTCTTTCAACATGCAGCACTTCATGAAAATGTGAAAGGTGAAGAAACAAGAAACTGAATTTAAAGACCATCTCGCAAAGGAAAAAAGGATTCCATGCAATAAATAACTTAAACAGTTTTTTCAGTATAGAACATGGTTACAGCATTATCTGTAACAATCATTTTATACAAATTTTATATACAGTTTTATTTTATTTGGGTAAATAAAATAGATATTTTAACTTATCCTAATGTCACATTCATTTAATTTTCTGTCAAAAATAATTAAATACTTAAAGTGAGAAAGTAAGTGTGTGTTGAAGAAACCAGCAGCAAGTATAACTGAAGTACCATTAATTAAGCAAAACACTTGAGGTATTACAGTGAAAACTCTTTATAATGTTCCTCTATATAATGTTTTCCTCTGTTACATCCGTTTTTTTCAGTCCCGACTAAAAGCCCATATAAACAATGTTAAATTTTCCTCTTTACTGTGTTTCCTCTATATTACAATTTCCTCCATGTAATGCTCATTTTTGGAACCCTGGTCAATTATTTACCTCTTTATAATGTTTAAGTGACTGGATGTAGACACATCTTTTCCATTCTGTGGATTCACCATTTGCACCGGCTCGGAAAAGCCACGATCAGTGTGTTTCATATGTCAGCAGCAGAACCCGGTCACGTGACATGTGACGCATATTCTGCTTGTGATCTTTTTGGCGCCATTTCAGTCAATGCTTTGTATTCGTAACGTGTTGTGTGAGCTGAGCAGCAAACAGATAATGTGTCTAGTGAGAGTGTGTCTTTGATATAACTTTTTTTTAAGCCGTTATCAATGGACATGAGTGAAAAGCGGAAGAATTTTCTCTGGAAGAGAAGGTTTCTGTTATTAAAAAAGTGCAGGCATCTCGTGGTGTGTGTCGCGTGGAGCTAGCGAACCAATTTGAACTGGCCCCCTCAACACTATTATGAAAAACAGATTGTCGATAATGGAAGGGTTTGAGAATTGTGGTAATTCGAAACGTATGCATTTGAAACAATTGACTTACGACGAAATGGAGGAAGTCTGAGAAGGCGCTTAAAATATCACTGCAGTTAGGAATGAAAAATTTTAAGGCGTCCAATGGATGTATTGATAAAGTTTGACATTGTCATGGTGTTTCCACAACCTAGTGTTTGGCTTAATGATGGCAATAGAAACACCACTGTGCCGCCCCTACACATGGGCGAGACCTTCCAGTACCTGGGGCTGCGGTTCTTCAAAGCGGAATGTGGAATGTGGAGAAAGTAAAAAAAGTTTATGAACTGACTGTTGTTCAGTGGATGCAGACACTCCCTAATCTGATACGTGGCTACAAACTGCGCGACATTTATAACGCTGACGAAACTGGCATGTTTTTCAATTTAATGCAGGATAAGACACTTACTTTTTGTGGGGAAAATTGCCCTGGTGGTAAGAAAAGCAAGGAACGTATTACCGTTTTGTTGTGTACAAACGCCGAAGGCAGTGAAAAACTGAAACCTTTGGTTATCGGGAAACCAAAAAATCCAAGGTGCTTCAAAAACATGTCCACGTTTCCATGCAAATATACAAACAATGCCAAGACATAGATGACGAGTGATATATTTTTACGTTTTCTCAGAGAATTTGTCGCCAAAATGGGGAGTGCTGCAAGGAAAGTGCTGCTGTTTGTGGATAGGTGTGCAGCACATCCACCAGAAGAATCCTTTCTGAGAAATGTGAAAGTAATTTTCCTGCCACCCAACTGCACCAGCGATCAGCAACCTTTGGGCTTGGGACTAATACACACCCTTAAGGGTAAATATAGGACAGCCCTTGTAAAAAAGGCCTTGAATTTGATGGAGCAAAGAAAACTGGGAAGCCAGCAGATCTCACAACTGAAGCTGAATATTTTACGGGCAATGAATTTAATTATGTACTCGTGGACGGAAGTCAGTGCTGGAACTATTAAAAACTGTTTCACAAAAGCAGGATTCTGTAAGAATGAGATGGCAGCTCCTGTGGAAAATGTTGCAAGTGATTTGAAAGAGTTTCAGGAATTAATAGGCAGTGATTTTGTCACTTCTGAGGACTTTGTGGCTGTGGATGACAACGTGGCAACCACAGGAGTACGAAGTATTGAGGAGCTGACTGCAGAGAGAAGCTTGGAGAATAATAGTGGTAGTGAAAGTGACAGTGAGAAGGAAGATGACCCTGTGCTCTCATATACTACGCCAGCTGAAGCCTAAGACACATTCAGGAGATATATGATGGCCCACAGACTTGAGGACAGAGCAGTAGTTAAACTTGCTCATTTGGAGCAAGAAATGATTGTTTTCTATTTCTCCAGGTCTCTATGGCAAACAGGCTTGCTTGAATATCTTAAAAACTCGTAGGTATGTGATTTTCAGATTGCATAGGTTCCTAGATTTTTGTGCAAATTTAAGTTCCATTTCATTATTAACTTAATTTTTTTGTAACTAATTCTTTTTTAATCTGTACCATTTACTGTGTTTTTATGCAATATGTTCAGTATATCATAAATAAAATTTGGCTCGTATTCTATAATTGGGTCAACTGAAGAGTGGGATACCACCTGTCAGCTTTGGACAATTATGTCATATCTTAAGAATCTGTCATAACTTTTTACAGTACAAACTGATCCATTTACTTTCACCCATCCACCTACTGGGCCCCAAGTTTTAATTACAAAAAAATAATCATTTGATACATTGATAATTTGCAATGAATATCATATTACAGTGTTGTGGTTAGTGGTATCCTGTTCTTCAGTAATCCCCGATAATTATTATTTGGAAGTCTTCCTCTTCACAGTGTTTACCTCTATACAGTGTTCAGAATCTGTGGCCCCCTTGAAAAATGTTATATAGAGGTTTCACTGTACATGAAAAATACTGTTGTAACAGTATAAAATTATTAAATTGACAATAAATGTAAGCACAATACAAATAAAATATTTCTGGTGCTGTTTTCCTTCCAAAGCAAAACTGACTTATCTCATCACTCTACCACAGAGAACATAATAAAGGATTTTTATATGACCCAGAAGCTGAAGTGTCTAAGGTTATGCAAGCATGGGCTGTTCAGAATTAATTTTTCAGAATAAGTGCATCATATAGTTTGAATGAGGTTATGTAATAGAACTACATGAAGATGGATGTTCCTTCTGCAATACTGTAGGAAGAGTTGATAGGACTCTAGCCACTGTACACGACTGCTGACAGCGGTGATCATGAGAATGTGCAGTCACAAGAAGACTGGGCTGTGGACAGCCACATGGCACTACCGTGAGCAATAACCACTGTGATCACGGTGGGGCTCTAGACATTGTACTGCTATAGTGACACAATGAACTGTTACATATCTGTCAGTTCAAGGGCAGCTCTGAGCCAGATGTGTTACAGCGTGCATTCCACTGACCCCTAACCACCACCATAAGTGACATCATTGAAGTCAAGCAAGAGCTCATTGTGTGACAAAGCAAGCTGGGTTATTTCTATTTCCCTGCTTGTTTTGCCATATGCCTCTTTATAATTCATTTTTTCACCTTGAACTAATTACTTGACATGAATATATTCTGCGTTTTCGTAAAAGAGAAAGGTTGGCCCTAAAGAATGTAACACCAGATCAAATTTTGTGTTTAGTTTTAAGTATGTAATTGATTTTATAATTTATTTTGACTATTCCTAGTTACAATATACGTTATGAAACAACCCTATAACAAAACATACTATTGTTGATGAGTAAACAAATATAAATTATATACTAATTATAAAATAGTATTCTTCAACGATCTATTGGATCTATTAGTTGTTCCTCCAAATGTTTACAACATGTTAGTAAAGCCAGCCCTTAATTAATTCCAAAGTAATTACCAGCTTTGTCAAAATACGGTTTGTATAACTATATCTGTTAATTATATTAGGGTAGGAAAGTTGCTACTCACAATATAGCGAGGATGCTGAGTTGTGATAGGCACAAGAAAAAGATTAACACAATTATAGTTTTTGGCCATTAAGGCCTTTGTGTCTCTCTCTCTCTCTCTCTCTCTCTCTCTCTCTCTCTCTCTCTCTCTCTCTCTCACACACACACACACACACACACACACACACACACACACACACACACACACACACACACCTACCTGCAGTTCCGGACAACTGAAACCACAGTGCGAGCACCAGCACCAGTGCATGATGGAAGTGGTAACTGGGTGGCGGTAAGGAGGAGGCTGGGGGGGGAGGGATATTATGGTGGGGGTGGTGGAAAGTGTAGTACTGTAGTTTACACGGAGGGCAGGAGAGAAGGTGGGGAGGGGTCTGGGGGTTAAGTAGCGGAAAGGAGACAAATAAAAAGAAATTAAAAGACTGAGTGCGGCAGTGAAATGACTGCTGTGTAGTGCTGCAATGGGAACAGGGAGGGGGCTGGACGGGTGAGGACAGTAACTAACGAAGATTGACACCAGGAGAGTTACGGGAACATAGGATGCATTGCAGGGGAAGTTCCCACCTGCACAATTCAGAAATGCTGGTGTTGGTGGGAAGGATACATATGGCACAGGCTGTGAAGCAGTAGTCACTGAGATGAGGGATATTTTTTGGCCACAGTTTGTTGGTGGCCATTCATGCGGACAGACAGATTGTTGGTTGTCATGACTGCATAAAATGCAGCACAGTGGTTGCAACTTAGCTTGTAAATCACTGGTGCTAGCCCTACCCTTGATGGGATAGGTGGTGACAGTGACCAGACTGGAGTAGGTGGTGGTAGGAGGATGTATGGGATACGTCTTGCATCTAGGTCTATTACAGGGGTATGAGCCATGAGGTAAGGGATTGGGAGCAGGGGTTGAGTAAGGATTGATGAGTATACTGTGTAGGTTCGGTGAACGGCGGAATACCACTGTAGGAGGGGTGGGAAGCATAGTGGGCAGGCCATTTCCCATTTCAGGGCACAACGAGAGGTAAGCTAACCCCTGGCATAGAATTTAATTCAGTTGCTCCAGTCCCAGATGGTACTGAGTTACGAGGGGAATGCTACTCTGTGGCCAAACTATGGGGCTTTGGGAGGTGGTGGGAGACTGTAATTATCCTCCCATCCTTGTACAAAAACAAATCTCCCGTCCCTTATCTATCCAGTCAGTGAAGGCTTCAGTGAGACCCTCAGTAGATTTCGAGAGGGACCGCTCGTCACTGCAGATGCGACAACCACAGGTGGCTAGGCTGTACAGAAAGGACTTCTTGGTATGGAATAGGTGGCAACTGTCTAAGTGAGGGTATTGCTGGTGGTTAGTAGGTTTGATAAGGGCGGAGGTACTGATGTAGTCATCTCTGAGGTGGAGGTCAACATCTAGGAAGGTCTGTCTGACAGCAGGCGCGTGTGCACGTGCACGTCCCTGTCCATTCCTGAGAAAGGTCTTAATGGCCGAAAGCTGTAATTGTGTGAATCTTTCTGTTGTGCTTATCGTGACTCAGCATCTCCGCTATATGGTGAGTATCAACTTTGCTTCCCTAATACTGTTACGTTCCAACCTGGATTTTCCGTTGTTTGATATATTTGTTAATTTCACGATTTAAACAAATAATTCGGCCTAACTCTTGTAGACAAAAATGTTAAAAATAACTCATTAAAGTAACTAAATATATCAGAAGTTAAATTTAAAGAAATTACACTTAAAAAGAAACAACTTTTCAACAATGTGTAGTTTCAGTACCTATTGTGAGGATATAAAAGGACCTGATTTTTGGGCCCGAGACAGTCAGGTTTCTCATCTGGAACTCTGCCGTGGACTGTGTTCGTTAGAGCAGCAGCAGCAGCAGCAACACATCTGTGAAATAAGAGTAACACAATTAGGCTGTGTGTTAAAACAATGACAGTGTCTGCTCCATACATACCATTCCATTCGTCAAGAACTGTGTACTTTGTCGTAACGTTTTTACTGCTCATGGATGTTTGCCTGCAAACTATTAATGAGGCTTATTGAAAGTTAAAACAATAGTGCACTGGCCATATATAACAGGGTGGCGCACGAAATGTGTTACCATTTTATTTTTGAATATAAACTTTGTCAACGCAATCTGAAAGGAACATATACTACAATGAAGAGTCGTCCATGGAGATTTGTTCTAAATCAGCACATGCTCAATATGTCCACCATTTCGTTTCCTAACTTCCTTCAAACGAACACTGAAGTTAGTGATTACCCTACGGCACATGTCTTCCGTATTTTCACGACAAGCTTGAAGAATAAGTCTTCTGAGCTCCATTAAATCACGTGGACGTTTTGGGAAAATTTTTTCCTTTAGGTACCCCCAAAAGAAAAAAGTCACATGGATTGAGGTATGGACTATTGGGGGGGGGGGGGGGGGGGGGGCAATTTTGTCCGTCATTAAAGCGACCTGGAAACCTGAGTGAAATGATCCGCATGTCGAAATGCTCATGTAAAAACTCCAACACAGTGTTTGCAGTATGTGGCCTTGCTCCATCATGCACAAACCACTGCGTGTTGAAGGGCAAGGCAGTAGCAAGAAGCTGTGGAATGAAGATATTGCGAAGCATGCTCCAATAATGCTCGCTGTTCAGTTTCTTCAAAGAAAAAGGATACAATAAGTCTGTGACTGGAAATTGCTGCCCACCCTGTAATCCTCGGAGCGTAATGTTGTCATTCATGAAGCACTTGTGGGTTTTCAGTGGCCCAATAGCGTACATTTTGTTTGTTAACCACACCGTCTAAATGAAAAAGTGCCTTGTCTGAAAACCAAACATTGTTGAGAGTTTCTTCCCTATCCTCTGCCCACTGAGCAAACAATAGTGTCGGCTGCTTGTGTTCTTCAGTGAGCTTCTGTGCACAGGTCATCTTGGTATGGGTACATATGGAGGTCACTTTTGAGAATGCGTTGAACGGAGCGTCTGGATATTCCTAGTTGCACTGCTGCCTTTCTACACGATTTCCCGGGACTTCTCTGTACAGCAACTCTCACCGTTTCAATATTCCCCGGCGAACAAACAGGCTTTTCCATTACTGTTCCTTCCTGTACAAATTTATCGTACAACCTGTGGATGGTCTTCCTGCAAGGGACCCATCGTGTATTAAACTGTTGTTGAAAACGCCTCCAAGTCACAACAAGGCTTTTAGTTTCGTGAAAAAGTAACACAATTGCCGATCGTTGCTGTGTCGTCAGTCTTCCATTGTCAGCCATTGCTGCTTACTAGTCTCCTAGCGGCAGTATCGTGAATTACACGTCATTTCGTAACTCATTTGTTTTTCTAAGCTCTGCTGGTACTGGTGTAGAGATCCCAGCGGGATATCTAATGTGCATCGTAAATTGTGAAAGAAACAATTGGTAACACATTTCGTGCGCCAACCTGTATTTATTAATGGGGGTTTTGAACAGTGAAGGTGAACTACTATGAAATGCAACTGCGCACTTGTCAACTACATTATTTAAAGTAGTCCGCGTTGTACTTCCACACCCCATTTTTCAGCCAGTATCACAAAGCAGTACGTCGACAACGAAGATAACAGACGAAGATGGCACACCATCAGATATGGTGTCCTGGGTGAGGACTATTGTACGTGGGCACAATAAACTAAAATGCATGAACTTTGAACAGTGGACTCTAGAGGTTTACAATACAGTATTAACGAAGGAGGTGCAGCAGCCAATCAGCACATGGGTTTCATGGCAACAGTATAACAGCAACCAATAATGGAGTTGGTTTTATGGAAGCAGCCACTGAATACAGGAGCAGCAAATCAGCATGTGCTGGACACAGCTGACTGGAAATAAACAAGACACCTTGCCAAGAGAATCACATCTTGCCACAGCCGTGCAGATCCAAATGACAACCGCAGCAGCAGCAGCAGAAGAAGAAGAAGAAGAAGAAGAAGAATAAGGTAATTTTGTAGCAAAAGCTGTTTGTATTAAGGAATACATAATGAGTGGCCTTAATGAACAAGACAGTGTGACTGACGACACAGCTGTAGAGTTTAAGATGCTAAATGAACAGGAGGACGTAAGTGGGACTGGTTCAGCAGACGATAGTGCCTATAAATCAGACATGAATGTAACTTTGAATGATGGGGACGAAAGTCCTATTGCAGATGAAATGATGAAAGCATCATCTACATTGTATGGTGATGTGAGTGAAATGGAGAAAACAGTACTGAAGTGGATGAGATCATTAAGGTTGAGGGGGAAGAATCTAGTAGCGAAAGTCAGCAAGAGCAAAAGTTTGTGGCAGACATAAAAGTGGAAGTGATATTAAGGCAAATTATGAGTAGTTTGAGTAATATGTGTACAAAAGAAGACATTATCAAGGTGGAAAAGAAAACTGATAGCATTAGGACTGACATGGTTAACTTAAAGAATGAAGTGAAGAAATAAATTAAAAAGGAGATTAAGATAGTTAGCTCTAATCTTTCAGAATTAAATAAGAAGGTTGAGGCAGTACTGAAAGATTACGATGAAAAGATAAAGGAAATAGAGCACAATACTAATGAGAAATTAACCTTAATGATTAGTAAATTTGTTGAAGAGAGAGAAGCTTTGTGATTACTCTAGTATGAGGGTGGAGGCTTCTGAAAAACAGTGTAAAGATGAAGTCAAATAAGCCAGGAAATTTTCTGCTGAAAACAGGATTAAACTTGAGAACCAAATCGATCAGATTAAAAACAATTTTGAAAGGGAGGTAGAAACCACGTGTGCAGTAGTTATAGAGGAAAAACTGGTAAACGTAAATAAAAATGTAGATTCAAAATTGGCTGAAATAGATAAAAAGGCGGAAGAGGTACAAAATCTAAAGCATAAAGTATGTAGTGTTCCAAGCAGTCCTTTATTTCTTAGTTGTAAGGAATTTAATAATTTTGAATCGTGCGAGGAAGTGCATCCACTGGATTTCATTAGGGAATTTTCCGGTTCTTGAAATACAACTTCACTACGTAGTGGTCACTTAGCTTCAACGTCCGCAGCTTAGCCTAGTACTACACTGCCGCAACCTGCCGGCTGTCGTCACTGTCCCATTTGACGATTGCAGGCGAGCAGCACACGTGCAGCTCCGTGTGCTCATGAGCCACGTGCAACGTTTGCCCGCCCCTGGACTAAGCAGTGCTTTGGAAGCCAATACCAAACTTCTTCAGTGCCAATGACGATGGCACACCTGAACCACAGTCAGTCTGAGAGCCGTCAGTGTTCACAAAGGTACTTTCACTAAGTTCCGAGTGAAGGTCAACAAACTTACATCAATAGATGGAATTCATTCACTTCCTAAGGAAAGTAATCCAAATTCTAAGATGAACATGGGCCGCCACACGAAGCGATGGTGGTGAAGTGTTCACATCCATCAGGAAAGTGGAAGGTAGCATGAAGATAAGCTGCTGGAGCAACAGTCGAAAGTGAACTCCAGGAGGTAACAGAACAGACAAACTCCCCAAACTGGCAGTCAAAGGAGCCAATGAAGGAAGCACAAGAAGCGTGGCCCGAGCACAGCAGACAAATGGCATCTGTATCTGCTGACTGGAACATCACACCAGAATGACAGTAGTAGTTCGGCAGCTTCTGCATAGATACTTTCAACCAGGCTAGTTCAACACGCACCATTGATCAAACAGATTCCATGATAGTGGATTGTATTTAGACAGCGTAAGGCCCCAAGTCCGCATGGCGATGTCCTTCGTGGTGCGAGGCGTGGCAAGAATGGTACTGTAAGTGCTGGATAGTAAAACACAGGCCTTTCGACTAGCCATCAACCTGTGAGCAACAGGGTAAGAGACTTTTTCCTTCACCTGGATTTCCTGGACAGCCCGCTCATTAAGAGGCACGGGACATTCTCGTGATAAGGTGGCATGGACTCCATTATAATTGATACAGTGGGGAGGAGGAGGTGGGGGATCGTCCTCATGAGCATCCCTACAAGTAACGCATTTCACAGTATTTTTACAGGACATTTGAGTGTGGTTGTAATGTTGACATTTGTAGCAAAGCACCTCAGCTGTGGTAACTTAATAACCTGCTTGATGCTTTGATGAAAGCACTACCTGATCAAGTCAGAAAGGTATTGTGCATATGAGTAAGGTGGCATTAACCTTTTTCATTACCTGATGCACTGCAGTGATGCCGTGATCAGAGTATATGGATTTCTCTGTCTGAGAGACCATCAAGCATTCGAGTGTAAATAACAATATAAGAAGAATGTTGCGTTCAATGGTCCTCAGCATGCACACTATAGTCGTGGAGGAGAGAAGTTTTAAGCAGTTTTTGGGCTTTAAAATCATTATTGGTTTCAAACACCAAAATCCCATTATGTAGACGAAATAAAGATTTCACCGGGCCAGCAATTACATCAACACCTTTCTGAATAATAAACGGATTAACTGTAGGAAAAGAATGAGCATCTTCAGTACATGGTATCACAAGAAATGAAGATGTGAGTGGGAGTGCCTGATTCTTTAGCCTCATACCATTTTATGTTTCATAAATGGTATGAGACTGAGATGAAGGTAAGTGGCTCATTGCGAAAAAATTGCCAATGACTGCCAGCGTCGCTGCCCAATCACGCGTTATTCATCAAACGCTTGGGCTGGCCTTCAGGAGCGCATAGGGTGAATGAAAAGACAAAGGACACCAAAATGGAGGAAAGGTATTAGATGGAGAATGAAAAAAAAAAGGAAGGGAAGACAGATGAGGGGCTATTCTGATGTCAGGCTATTAAAACCTCAGAACACAGTCTGAAAAATATCCTGGACAAGCTCCCCAAGGGAGGGCAAAAAGAATAGCAGAAGGGTAGACATGGAGCTCCAGAAGGGAAGAGGTGCTGCACAAGCTGGTGCCCCACTGTAGCCATGCACGAACTCACCAATGAGTTGTGAGCCCTCTGGAGGGTAATAAATATTTACATTACGAGCAATAAGCTGTTGGGTGGCTGCAGACATAAAAACAAAGAGCATTATGTATTTTAGATAAATATTACACTGTTCACAACGAGATCTAAGAATAACGTACAAATGTAATTTTACCAAAATGATTCCAGAAGGAATAGGATTAGACTAGTCTGATGAGGACACAGACAGGAATATTAAATGAAGTGACGAGCATGTAGTTTTTAGCGACAGAGCTACTGCTTCGTTCTGAGAAATGTGTTTCTCAGCAGTTTCCACGAGTTGTTTTCATACCCTGAAGCTCTCTCAGCTCATTTTCCTTTGATGACTTCTCAGTTATCCTTTTTTCTGTTATTGTTTCACTCCATCTACCACGTGCATTTCAAAAGCTGTGTAGTAACTGCTTTATGATAGTAACAAATACAACACCCCTGTGAGCTTCACTGCAGCACAAACAGCTATGAGAGGCTTCAGTCAAATTTTTGACTAAAACAGTGTTGTCACAGAAACCTCTTTTAAGGCTGGCACTGCATGGGAGAGACTGCTAGCATCCTTGATAAATCTTTTCACTTGTTTGTGTCCACTTTTGGTCCGAATGACCATAATCCAAAACTGATTAATGCAAACACAATCCCCATCAAATTCTTTGAGGATTTGCTTTACTCCCATGATCTCTGCTAGATTTTGGAACTTGGAGGCAGTAGCATCAGCCTCATGACCAACAAAGCAATATAAGGTGGTGAAATAGGACAATGCCACGCTTCACTGTCTTCTCTGTCACTGTCAACTGCCACTTCTGGGTCTAAAAGCAGATAGCTCTTTGTAAAAGAATATGCCAGGGCCATTTATCCAGAATTCTGGATGCTATACTCTCCACAAGCATAAGGCACTCAAGTGAGATCATTATGTCTTTCTCTGATATGCCACTGACCCAGACCTTTCTTGGTTCTGTGAATGATGTCCACTTTCGGGGAGGTTGCAACTGACCCAGACCTTTTTTGGTTCTGTGAATGATGTCCACTTTCGGGGAGGTTGCAACTAATTAATCTTATCATTCAGATCTATTTTGAAGGTAGTCTTCTTCTTTGACAAATTTTCACATTAACAGTCATATCTGAAATTGAGTTAAGAGAGTTTAACTGAAATTTACTCAGAAATGACTACTCTAGCATTTGTCAGCACAAGGTAGCTAGGACTTTTAGGAATTTCAATAGTTACCTCAATTCTGGTTTTATTTACTTGTGTCCCTACTTCCTTCACAGCAAATATTAACGGCTGTTTAATAATGTGAGCCCAGACTCTCTCCATTTTGTTTTCCACCCACCAAACTGTGCTAAACATCAGTGGGAGAACATATGTGATTGTAATACTGTTGAAGTCAACAAGGCAGGACAGAATGTTTTCAAATAAATTACATAAAGTTCTTAAACGCTAGTACAACCTGTCGAAGACAGCATCCACTATATGTATGCCCCGTGTCCAGAAGTCCACAAATGCAGGACCCTCTGGATTACCCTGTACTTTGAGCTTGCTCTTTAGCTCTCTTAGGAATACCATTAGTGCCGTCCATGGACACCTAACAACTCGTCTTTTCAGTTTTACCTTAGACTAGTATGCACCTGCCTCAAATCCAACATTTTTACTGCACTTTTTTCAAAAACACTGAAGTGAGGTAACTGCTCTAAACCTGGCCCAATCCTAATCCAAAAATGTAGAAATAGATCAAACTGAGTCACTACTATGTCACAGGTGGCAATAATATCCTACAATTGCTTTGTGAACAATGGCTCCAGTCTGAACACTTGACTTAAAGCTGCATTTTGGAAGTAATGATATTATCTGGTAACACACTTGGTAAGAGAGAAACAAGCTGCCAATGTTTCAAGAAGATACATTTGTGTCTAGCTGCTGTGAATCATGTATCTCTGCCTCCATCACAGCACCCCCTGCAGGTAATCTAGCATTTTCGGCCATCAGCCAGAAGTTCCTGCAGTAGATGCTTGATGTGACTACCTCAGGGTAGGATCCAGTTGCTAGGACACACCACAACTGTGATACACTCCCTGCCTGCACCACAGCAGACAAATTAGAAATACTACTTTTCTTCACTGAAATTAAGTTTCTCACTACCTGCAATTCTTTCTTCCTTTTGTTTCTTATTAGCCACTCCCATCCCACCCCCTCATCTAGATCTCTCCCTGACAGGGTCCAAAGAGTAATCATAAACCACTTTCAGTTACAAGCACATACGGAAAATTTTATTGCCTAAGACCCACAGCAGCAATGGAAGTGTTAGCCCTGAGTAGAGAAATGATGCAAGGAGTTGCCACGTACTCCCACGATCCCCATTCACAATCTGGCTTCCTGCATTTCATTTCACCGGTTCTGCTACAGGCTTTAGTTCATTGTTAACTAAACTAACAACCACATGCCAAACCCCAGTAACTGCTGGTCATTATTCTAATTACGATATTTTATTCCTACCACTAAAGAACTATCACTTATTCATACACAATGCAATCACACTGAATCTTGTAAGGAAGAGCTTACAAAGAATCCCTGTCAAAGTATTTGTCTCATTTTTCTCTTATCCAGAAATGGCTTTTAAATGCCGACAGCTGGTCCTCCAACTCTTCAGTGGCTGCTTTCAGTGTTGACGTATTTTCCACCAACTTTGGCACTCCATCATAGTCCTTCCACTGCTTCCAAGACAGAATTTTATCTTAATTTTCAGCAGTCAACCACAATGACAGTTCATGTTTGCACTTTCTGCATTTTCATGTTGTACAATCCTCATTTTCTACATCACAAGTAACTTCCTGAAGTGAAAAAAAAATTCACATGCTATTTGCGTGCACACACACACACACACACACACACACACACACACACACTCTCTCTCTCTCTCTCTCTCTCTCTCTCTCTCTCTCTCTCTCTCTCTCTCTGGGATGTTTCTGAAACTGGTAGTACATGACTTGGCCTTAGTTCATAAAATGTTGACTTTCCTAATGGAGCATCAGGGTTGGAATTCTTAAATTCCTCATAGGCCTCACCAACAGTCATAATCATATACCGCTTATGAACATGTTCTCGTTTTCCACTTCTGCGGTCTTTAATAGATTTTTACATCATGAATGCCAGGTGAAGCTCGACTAACATCATCTTGACAAAAATACTCAACTACTTCATTTCTTGTTTCAATTGGCAAACTTCTTGAACCTTTTGAGGATATCTTAACATTTCTTTTAATGACAGCAAGATCCAGTTCCTTAGCCAATTTCCTGACAACAGCGGTCTGTTTCCTTGGACTGTTTGGAAGTGATTTTTTGCCTTATGTACAGCTTTGCTTCACGTCTGGGAACATTTGTAACATCTAAATTCACTGGTATGGTTTGTTTTTGCCATATTTTTGTGTTTCCTTTCTCTACACAACCTTCGTCTAGTTTTATCATTCTCTCTTTTTTAGTGGACTGCATTGGTTCATCAGCAGTTGCTCTCTGTTCTTCATTCTTCTCATTTTGTCCCTTTCTCTCTCCTGTTTTAAGTGTTCATGTTTCAGTGGATCTTCTTTCATCTTATCCTGTAGCTTTCTCATTCTTTCTGTTGAAGTAATTATCTGGGAATGCAAGATGCATTATTTACTTTTATTTTTAATGTCAGTAGACATGTATTCATTTGAAATCGCACCAGTATATAATTTTATATAGGCTACTGGTATTTCATTACGCTGCAATATCTTTAAAAATGTGTGCATATTGTCACGCCTGTGACAAATATTACTGTCACACCCATGACAACATTCCTGGATAAAATAAAGTTATTTCCAAAACTTAATAGGTTTAGAAGTTAATATATTTTCTTAACCTCATTTTCCTCTATTAAAAATTTTGAGGTATTTGTTCAAACAAGAAGCAAACTTTCTTCTTTTTTGTCATGGGTGTGACAGTAAACCCTGTCACTTTCAAAAATAGAGAAAAATTCAAAAGAAAGCTTACCAGAAAAAAATATTCAGTGGAGGATATAAAGGAAACCTATTGTGAAACAGTAAGGTGCTTATCGTTGCATCATCTGCTTCACAGACAGCATAACAGTTCAGCCAATACAATGAGGTTTTTTGGTGTTTATGGAGTATAGTCAACTACAACCTTTGGGATGACAATTCATAACTAAATATCTTGAATACAATAAACATAAGTTTCAAATCATCAAATTTGATTCATATTTCATCATTTTGTTAGTGTATTGCCATGCCTCAATCTTTACTGTACTGATTTTCAAAAAATGACAACTTGGCTCATTTCATGTGGAATGAGCCAGCTGCTTATACCCTGCTCTCCCAACGGCTGCTGGAATAGCATTTCAACATGGCGAATGATGCCCCCCAGGCATACATACCACGTACATGAAATGATCATTATACCTTACTGTTACTTCTGTAAGGGGTGCCATTACTTGCCTTACATTTGAACTGACGATTATCTTTATGTACTGCCACAAAAAATTCCTTGTTTTGGTGATCAGTTCCATGGTCTTCAAATAGCAAATAAATGTAATCTTTAATTAATCTATTACTTGCAAACAGTTCTCAGATTCAAAGACTCATTTGTGCTCTTAGCAAACATTTCTGAAAGATCTTGAGGGATTTACTTCAAATTTTTACATGATACTCCATTGAACATTGAGAGGAAAATAGACAGAGGGAGGAAAATGTTATGCTCGCACACAGAGACAGAGAGAAACTGAGTTTCATTTCTAGCCTATTCCATTTAATTTCCTGTTCTATGATGTAACATGGCTACAAGAATGACTTTTTCTGACAGTGTAAGTAATGGATAAAGTTCTTTTTGCCACGGACAGCAACATTATGGTCACTGATAAAACATGAGAACTCCTATTCAAGAATGCAAATGAAACCCTCAAGGATGTGTACAATTGGTCAATATGTAATAAATTAACACTCTACATAAAACACACTTTGCGCATCACAATAAAGAGAGGAAGTAACTTTGTGACTTTAAGTATATATGATAAATCTATAGATGGTTAGCTACACAGTGTTTCTAGTAATGGACAGGAGTTACAGAGATACTGGCAAAAAGTCAGTCTCATACTGTTTCTTACAGTGCTAGCAGCAGTTCGTAACAGCCAAACTGCTTGTGGTAACATTCACTTCTTAGTTATGGGAGTGCTTCTTTCCTGGTGATCAAAGGCATAAAAATATGGACACAGTTTTTAAACTGCAGAAAAAGGTCATAAGAAGTATAATGGAGTAGCAGTCAGGCTCACTGTAAAGAGCTAGTTATGAAATTGGGCATCATTATTGCACCAAGTGATTACAATATACGAATCAGTGTTGCTCATCTGGGAAAATATCAATAAATGCTGCACTGACAGTTGAACTCCAAACTTGCTCTTGTTCCATTAATGTGTACATTTACATAGGGAAAAAACCTCAAATCAGAATTTTATATCAGCAGATAAATTTTTACAATAAATTGCCTTATGAAGTGAAAAAGATTACTAACAGACATATGTTTAAAAAGTCAGCTAAAATGTTATTCACAACTAATATGTCTTACAAAAAGATTGCTTAGAGAACCCAGATTAGTAACAAAACGGGAGAACTGCAGCACCTTGTCACATTTCAGTTGTTAATGCTACACTGCTTTCTCAAGGATCATGTGCCAAGATGTACTATGCATGTTATGTCCATTGGTCCCCCCCCCCCCTCCCCCCACCCAAGACAGATATTAGGATACAGCTGACTGTGGAGTCCGGAACTAAGTCAAGGGTCACAGCAGTATCTTCTCTCTCCAGGAGTCATCAGCGGGCATCTCAGTATGAGCAGCAGTGAAGAGTGGAACTATGGTTTACACAGCAAGTGACAACAAATTGCCCACAAGTCAGCATATGGCCTCAGTGTGTGGGCAGTGAAGAAGAAATCTACAATTTATATTTAAATTACATGAAACAATTTCTGTGTAAATGAAGAAACACTATTCATTAGAGATTACTGAACAAGCCAGTGAAGCTGTTAGGACACTGACCTTATATTCAGCAGAATGTAGTTGCTCTATTCAGCCATCCCGATTTTCGTTTTTTCATTGGTAAGGCAAATGTTGAGATGGTTCCTTAACCGAGGCCATAACTAATTACCTGTCCTATCCATGTAGACTACTTGTCCTGTCCACAAAGCATGTTATGAATGCTGTGTATATCTTGGTCCACTGATTTGCACTGTATTACCCTGACAAAGCCTATATCATTTTCAGTGGCTACTGTCTTCAGTAAGCTAAATTCTCATTCTGAAATTTGATACTGGCAGTTTGATGCCTAATTTGTTACTAGTCATAAGGCCGTGAGCAAGTACACTACATATTGCAATGTAGATTGTTATTTATTTATTTATTGTTTGTTATTTACCTAATTGTCTACAAAGCAGGTTATAAAATATTGAATTTTCCAGTGTTTTATTCATAAGTATAGAAGTGGCATCAATTGGTAGGCAGGCTTATTTAAGATCATAACGACATACTTCGTACATTAAGCATTTATATAGTACACTGCATAAATTTAAATATCCTTCAGTGGAGTAGAAGCAATGAAGCTGTAAATGTGACTTCAAAGATTTTCCAAATATTTTGACCCAAGTAATTTTTTCTTTATTAGCAATACCACTGTCCTGGATCTGATGGGTCCTCTACACTTTCAAATGAAAAATATCATTCAAACTGCCGGATAAGCAGGGGTCGTAGGTCACACTTAGTAATTTTTGAATTGTTAGCATATTGTCAATAGCATTCACAGATAATTAAAAATTATATTATTAATTAATTATTATTATTATTTTAATGATAATAAAATAATAATTAAAATAATAATAATAATAAAAATAATAATTAAAAAATAATAATAATAAAAATAATAATTAAAAAATAATAATAATAAAAATAATAATTAAAAAATAATAATAAAAATAATAATTAAAAAAAGAGTATATACCAATCTATCAAGATTTGGTTTATTCTAATTATGTCAGTGAGAACCATCTGTTAAATCAGAATCTCTCAATTTTCACGGTGTACTTACAGAAACAGATTTCAAATGTCGTAATTTTGAAAACAGTATGTGTAGATCACAAATAAAAATCCAGTAATCTGATGCACTGGAAATGTGACAATATATACACACATCTAATATAGCTAACTTCCTATTTTGCTTACCACACCGCCACTACGGCTTTTCGTGATATCTTGACAAACTACACCCAAACAAAAATTTGAAGTAAGGCTAGGCTAGTAACTGGACTTGGGAAACAGGGGAGCGATTCTGATTGGCTGGACGTAACTGATTGCCATTGATCAATGCAGCGTCTCCATTATGTTTCCAGAAGCGTGATTTACTGGCACGTGCATTCGACCCACCACTTGCATAGAGCCAGTTTTTCAGTCATGAATTACATATACAATTTATACATTTCACACCACTGCTTGCGGAAATCAATCCACAAGTGGAAGCACCATACTTGCAACTTGACATGAAAATTCCGCGACAATTACGAAAGTTCGAAGTATTGCCGGCTGGTTGTCATGTGCTAATGTGCTACTGCACCCGGTAAATATTGCCCTAAAATTGTACCATTTCTCTTCGAACGTGAGCCGGAAATCGAACTAAAATTACGCCATTTCTCTTTGAATGTGAGCCGGAAATCGCACGAAAACTACACCATTACTCTTCGTATGTTTTATTTGCATGGTAGCGCCCATTCGAAAACATGTTTTGAAGTGCCCTCTCCTCAGTAAGTAGAGTGGTGCAATGATGGCCCCATCACTTCTTTAAGTTAATCGTAGCATGACTGGCCGTTTGTTTTCGACTGTGCATGCTCTGGTGTGACGTCATCCATTCCGGCATTACGCGTGCTATGTTGCTTAGAGTACCAGATCAGATTCTTTTTTTATTTTTAATTCCGTGTAGCGTATTGTGCAAGCATAGAGTAAGACGGATTTTTGAAGAGCAGTTGTCGTAAGGCGCTGTGGCCATGTGGTCTAGCGCACTGACTAGCAATTCGTCGACTCAAGGAGGAAAAGAAACGTTGGGAACCTGTTTTATTTTATTCCTCGCAATGTTAAACCGTCAGTCATAACATTTAAATATATTTAAACAGTACAGTTTGTATACTAAACTTAATGTATTCAATTTGGTTGCGACAGCTGCCTTTCTTAGTCAAATGGTTAGATGTTGTTGTTGTTGTTGTTGTTGTGGTCTTCAGTCCTGAGACTGGTTTGATGCAGCTCTCCATGTTACTTTATCCTGTGCAAGCTCCTTCATCTCCCAGTACTTACTGCAACCTACGTCCTTCTGAAACTGCTTGGTGTATTCATCTCTTGGTCTCCCTCTATGATTTTTACCCTCCACGCTGTCCTCCAATGCTAAATTTGTGATCCCTTGATGCCTCAGAATATGTCCTACCAACCGGTCCCTTCTTCTTGTCAAATTGTGCCACAAACTCCTCTTCTCCCCAATTCTATTCAATACCTCCTCATTAGTTATGTGATCTACCCATCTAATCTTCAACATTCTTCTGTACCACCACATTTCGAAAGCTTCTATTATCTTCTTGTCTAAATTATTTATCGTCCATGTTTCACTTCCATACATGGCAACACTCCATACAAATACTTTCAGAAACAACTTCCTGACACTTAAATCTATACTCGATGTTAATAAATTTCTCTTCTTCAGAAACGCTTTTCTTGCCATTGCCAGTCTACATTTTATATCCTCTCTACTTCGACCATCATCAGTTATTTTGCTCCCCAAATAGCAAAACTCATTTACTACTTTAAGCGTCTCATTTCCTAATCTAATTCCCTCAGCAACACCCGACTTACATTCCATTATCCTCGTTTTGCTTTTGTTGATGTTCATCTTATATCCTCCTTTCAAGACACTGTCCATTCCATTCAGCTGCTCTTTCAAGTCCTTTGCTGTCTCTGACAGAATTACAATGTCAACGGCGAACGTCAAAGTTTTTATTTCTTCTCCATGGATTTTAATACCTACTCCGAATTGTTCTTTTGTTTCCTTTACTGCTTGCTCAATATACAGATTGAATAACATCGGGGAGAGGCTACAACCCTGTCTCACTCCCTTCCCAACCGCTGCTTCCCTTTCATGTCCCTCGACTCTTATAACTGCCATCTGCTTTCTGTACAAATTGTGAATAGCCTTTCGCTCCCTGTATTTTACCCCTGCCACCTTTAGAATTTCAAAGAGAGTATTCCAGTCAACATTGTCAAAAGCTTTCTCTAAGTCTACAAATGCTAGAAACGTAGGTTTGCCTTTCCTTAATCTTTCTTCTAAGATAAGTCGTAAGGTCAGTATTGCCTCACGTGTTCCAACATTTCTGCGGAATCCATACTGATCTTCGCCGAGGTCAGCTTCTACCAGTTTTTCCATTCGTCTGTAAGGAATTCGCGTTAGTATTTTGCAGCTGTGGCTTATTAAACTGACCATTCGGTAATTTTCACATCTGTCAACACCTGCTTTCTTTGTGATTGGAATTATTATATTCTTCTTGAAGTCTGAGGGTATTTCGCCTGTCTCATACATCTTGCTCACCAGATGGTAGAGTTTTGTCAGGACTGGCTCTCTCAAGGCTGTCAGTAGTTCTAATGGAATGCTGTCTACTCCTGGGGCCTTGTTTCGACTCAGGTCTTTCAGTGCTCTGTCAAACTCTTCACGCAGTATCGTATCTCCCATTTCATCTTCATCTACATCCTCTTCCATTTCCAGAATATTGTCCTCAAGTACGTCGCCCTTGTATAGACCCGCTATATACTCCTACCACCTTTCTGCTACCCCTTCTTTGCTTAGAACTGGGTTTCCATCTGAGCTCTTGATATTCATACAAGTGTTTTCTTTTCTCCAAAGGTCTCTTTAATTTTTCTGTAGGCAGTATCTATCTTACCCCTAGTGAGATAAGCCTCTACATCCTTACATTTGTCCTCTAAACCTAGAAGATTCGCTGCCAGCTAATAAGTAAACTGAAGTTATTAACACCTTATAAAACTATTGGTGAAGACTCTGTTCAACAGAATTTTTAAAGTGATCTCTACCAGAAACAAAAAATAAGCTAAACTTAATCTGTGAGAGAACCTGAAAACAGGAAAACTTCCAGTACAGGGAAGATGGCCTTGATACACACACTACATAAGAAAAGCAATAAACAAGATGTTAACAGATACAGAGGAATTTCTTTACAGCATGGTGCATACAAGGTATTTTCCAACTCCTGAACAGAGTAGAAACAACACTGTAGAGCAATTTATGTGGATATCAAGGTGATTTTACAGCAGACCATGTTGTGAAAAAATATTTAATATGACATGAATCATTTGTCACAGATTAATGAAGTCAAAAGATGTTTGTTGGTTTCCAGAAGACCACTGACTGTTGACAGAAACTTGTTGATGCCCCTTTCAGGTTACTATAAATTTTTTAAATTTGTCACAAGGTCTTATGGGACCGACAGGTTACTAGAATATTTCGCCTGGATGGGTGGTAAGAAAATGTAAAACGCTCTCTAAAGATTTACACATAGAATATGCGGGATTTATGGCCAACAGTTCACGTAAGGACAGTATATCTCTGCCTGGCAATTTGTCAGCACAGTTTAGATTCCTGTTGCTACCATAATTTTTACACTTCATTTTATTCCTCTTGGTGCTTAACAATTAGTTACAAAATTTAAATATATTTAAACAGTTAAATTCATATACAAAAAATTAAACTGAGATTGGTGCTTTTGTTAAAAGTGACAGTTGCATTTCAGTCTGAATGCTACCAGACATGGCATTCATGTGTGCATGAAGGCGACTTTGAATTGTAGATAGGCACAACAAAAAGATTGTAACACATTTAGCTTTCAACCAATGTGTCATCTCTACAGACAGTAGCAATCTATCCTTATACTGTTTATACTCCAACTTGGAATTTCTATTGTTTTAAATTCATATATCCAGTTTAGTTATGATTACAAACCATGTGAGTCAAAAGGCTATAGGCCATCGCATCATGGCACAATGGAAAAACTTTACACGAGCTGCCATTGCTCCAGTCACCATGATCTGAAGCAGCCAATTGTCCCTAGGTAGTATCCAGTCCATGATTAGTTTCAATTCGCCACATGGAAGAAATTGGTGGGTTAGGCACGCACATTGTACTTTGCACATGACGTATTTTTGGGTATTTGCGCCAATGCTCGGCTTCCTACAGGTTCGCATCTCATGATGCAGGCTAGTGAAAGTTTTACTTGTTCCGCACAAGTGCAGTGCTGTTTTGCAGTGACTAGATTTGAACAACAAAGAGAAAAACGTTTCCAGATCGAATGATAATTTAGATCCCATGCACTCATGTGTATGCAGAGAGTGGGAGAATCAGCTTACCAATTTTAAGGATGCAGAAAGAAGCATTTTCGTCCCTGGATCAGTGCTGACAATACACACAAGCGATATTTACTGCTTACTTTTTTCAACTGTACTACACACTGACACACCACAAACGCTGGTAGAATGGGACAATGGCACAAAAATTACTGACTACTAGCTCAATTCTCCAATTTAAAGAAAGGCAGCAGGGCTACAGCTTAGTGAACAAACTAGTTACCTTACGTTGGTTCATGCAATCGCAATAAAGTATACCCAGTATAATCTTGCATAGAAACATAAAGTGAGACACAACGACCTTCGTTTTGTCCAATAGATTGAACAATACAATATTTGCAATCAGTAATTAGGAAAGCAGGAAATTCGCACTGAGTAAAACAAATATAAATTTCTTTAGAGCAGTTTATCAATTTTTTAAAAAATAATTAGCTGCAGCCTAATGTGAGCTATGAGCTTGAATTTTTACACAAGATTGTTCATAGTCAGATATGAGTCTTAACGTATTTTCCAGGTTTCGCTCTGATAATCTTGTACACACATTGCATTTATTTACTTTTATGAGAGTAAAAAACTGTTCACACGTATATTTTCTTTCGAAAAGACAAGTTTCTTTCTTGCAGATGAGCTTAGTTGTGGATATTTTTCTTCAGTCAAATAATTTTTATAAAATACGAGTAGGTGAACTATAAAGAAGTCTTCTAGAAATTTAGTAAATTCCATTTCAAGATTTTCGTCGCCTTTTCTACGTCATATCTGGGGGTTAGTAAGTACAGCAAAAATGCTGCTGTATTGCTGAACTCACAAAATATTTCGGCAAATTGCGCTAATAATAATTTCAGTTCCTCAGTGTAAATAACATTATCAACATTTAATATTTTACCCATCTTCAGCAACTGTACTGCTATTTGCTACTACTATTTGCTAAAATAATCAGAAATCAGTTGCACATTGTAACAAACAAAGATCCCCATATTTCCTTACTGCTATAATTGTTTTTGACCCTTTATTTTCACTGCTGAGTAGGAATTGTTGTTCCACTTACTCCAGTTATTACTTCTGGTCACTTGGTGCATTTTACACAACGTTTGCACAGCCTGTGAGCACACTATCGACTGCTCTACACCAGTTTGATACCATACAATCGGTCTATATGCTGCTAGTTACAATTCTTTCATGGATCGTATTTGCGACCTGTGTAGGGAGAGCGTGGAAATACAGTGCACGTAAGCCATTTTTCAAATATTTCGTATTTTTCGAACTCAATTGAAATGCTGAACACCTTTTTTTGGGCAAGAAATCAATGCCCCACACGTTTATGGCTTCATATTTGCTATATTACATCGATTTACGTTCCTACAGCTGTTTTACAAAAGTGTTATATTGTGTGGTATTACCCCACCCCTTGGGGTAATACTGTGAAATGTATCTTATGATAGAGCATTGCACCTAAAATGACAAAAACTCGGTAAAAATAAATCAAATTAAGAAATTCGAAATTCATAATTTATTTAGAATTGAAACACACCAATTTTTCAACCTATTAAAGTTTCTAAAGACAGAAAAATCCTTTTACTGGTAAAACAAAATTATTGGATTTGGGTGTCAACTTGTCTCTGAACACATTTATCCCCTGTTTTAATGGCAGTAGTCGCTAATATAGTTTTCAGCTGTGTCACATGCACTACACAAGGAAAACTTCTAAGATGATATACACACACACACACACACACACACACACACTTCCAAATATATAGTTCACGAAAATTCCAAAAGAAATTATCTTAGAAGTTTTCCTTGTGTAGTGCAGTGCTTCGGGTACGGTATTGCCCCGAGACAACAGGACTCGCCATTTTAAATTCTAACCCAAGAATCACGAAATTTAACGTCTAACATTTGATGTTTAAAAGAAGATCAAGAAATGCGTAATTAAATAGAGCTACTTTAAATATTGTTGCTATTACATATTTCGCTCACCTCTAGACTTATCATCTTCAGATTTTATAAGAAAACAGTCGAAATCAGTTGAAACCGATTGTCGAGGACGTCTGCGCCGTTGAACGATACAGACCCCTCTGTATGTGATTATAGTTACTTCCGCTATGTGGCAGCACCATGCAGCGCTCTTTGCGAAACTCGATAAAGCGGCGCACCCACTGCACCGTATTACCCCGCTGTACGGCATTGCCCCGCTCTCCCCTATATTCCAGTACTAGTTGTTTGACTATGATAGAAATCTACAACTATGCCAATGCTTCCTTTCCTCTATATTTACTTCCTGATACTTTTAATTGGCACCTGACAGATTTATTTCACCAGTTACAGCTTCCAGCCGCATCATACGCTTTGCACTGTTTTTTCGCCAACAATCTCCCTGCTAACATACTGCTGACCTCACTACAGCTGTTTCTTAGATTAGTTTGTAAACTTCCCATCTATTCCGACAAATGTCGTTCATATTAACTTACTTTTATTGTCATTATGTTCTTATATTTTACTTACTATGCAGGTTATGTGCACTTCCATTTTCGTTTATGCCTTACAGCAATTACATTTGCGTATGTTTTTATTTTATTAATTTATCTTACTTTTACCACTACTCTGAGACTAACCTCAAGATCTGCATGTCATTTGCTGATTAGCTCCAGTTCTGGCATTATTTCTACACTTTTCGTTTGTTTTCTGTATAACATATTTATACAGGCACTATGGTCCACATGTAAGCATTTATGAGCTCTCTTAACATTAACGCATTTATCGTTGTATTAGATATCGTTCTCATACTTTTAGGACTAGAATAATACGCTGAATACACAAGCTTATTTTAGAATCTCCCTAAAAATGCGATATATATAAGTATGCACCATATTTTTTATATTTATAGTTTAAAATTTTTCGTTCTTAATTTTAATATTCTTATCTAACTAGGTGCCAGGAAACATTAAAGGAATAAAACTTCCTGGCAGATTAAAACTGTGTGTCCGACCGAGACTCAAACTCGGGAGGTCCCGAGTTCGAGTCTCGGTCGGGCACACAGTTTTAATCTGCCAGGAAGTTTCATATCAACGCACACTCCGCTGCAGAGTGAAAATCTCATTCTGATTAAAGGAATAAATTTTTTGTGTAACTGATTACTGAGTATTCTAAAAAATAAGCAACATTTTTTCACCTGTCACTAGGAAAATGATAAGTTTCCAAAAGTGCTCCATGGCTGTATGATTCGTGAACTTACTGAACAGATTTATCTTTGTACATGCTACAGAAATAATCGTCTCAATGTTGCTAATTCCAGGAGAAACATACAGAGTCTACTTTCATCTCCTTAATGCCATACAAGTTGTTGCCGGTTCTCAGTACCATGTGAATATATGTACTACACTACAGTTTCACATATGCTCCTGCTTTGTCGACAAAACGATGTGAATGTATAGGAATGTCATCAATTGATTTCTGCAGGAAAGTCACGGGTACACTTACAAGGACAACTGTGATCCTCTCCTGTAATTCGTCCAGAATGCATTCGTTTGTTCAGTACCCTCTTCTTTGGCTGACTCCACAAGAAAAAGTCACAAGGGGTCAGTTAGGGATCTATCAGAGGCCATTCATGTGGTTCTCACTGTCCATGCCAATGTCCTGGAAAGAGTTCGTCCAACCAGTCATGAATAATGTAGGCAAAATTAGGTGGTGCTCCATCTTGTTGATGTGTCCACAGATATTCATTCAGCAGCTGGCAATGCTGGTTACTATTCGTGGTGTCTCGCAATATTAATTGGTCATGCCGCACCATACTGTCAATTATGGTCGACTTGGTGATTTTTCAGGTGTCATTCTTGGATTTCTTAATGCTTAATAATGGCAGTTGCGTCAATCGACAAATCTCCCAATGTGAAACACTGCATCATCGCTCCAAATGTTCCTGAACAAATCCAGTCCATCATTATTCCATGATTTCCCCGTATTCTATCTGCCTGTGACAATCCTCCAAAGATAACGCCTGAACATAAATCAGATCCTTCTGTAACATACCAAGAACATAGCCAAAAGGAGGTGCAGCTCCCCCCCCCCCCCCCAAAAAAAAACACCTAAAAAGGTACACATGAACTAGTTGCCATGTAGTGAAATTGAAAGATTTTATGATTTTCAATCATACGACGAAAAAGTTATACAAACTGTCGATTGTCAGTAAGGCCATCGTTAGATTTACATTATCGATATATTGATAGCACTATCAGCTATCAGTCATCCATACTTCAGCAAAAACCAACTACTGGACATTGTTGGCCTTACTTGAGCTCAATTGTTTTATTAATCAGTTCAGTTCTTACTTGCAGTTGAACTCAATGTAGGTGATGTCATTTATTGCTTTTGTTCTGTGTGCTGTTGTGATTGTTTCTAATTACAGGTAAGTTTGTAACAAGAAACAGGAGGAATATCAATTCTGATTCTTACACACACCACTATAATAGCCTAATTGCCTATCTATAGCAGTTTATGTTAGCACTGAAGTCGTTATTTGAAGACTGGTATAATTATGTGGTTTCAATTTTCAGTATTTCACAAGGCAGCAGATCAGTAATCATAACTGCAAATAACATAAAAATAAAGCAGTGCACAAAATATACTTGGATTTACCTGTGTAGCCCAAAAGTCGCCTTGATCAAAAAAATATCGCCCAAATGGCGATGGTTGTATTCCTTTAAAAAGTTTGCTGTCATTAGTAGCCCAAATGGCAAAACAACGCCCAGTCTGGTCACCCAGACATGACCCAGACGGTACTCAGTTACGATAACATGTTCCAATACAGAACAATGGGCTGTGGTTTGCGGAGAGCTGAAGGGGTATGCGATGACAGCTCATTCTGTAGTGTTTCTAAAAGATTTTTTCACCAGGAGACTTGAATTCATCCGAGCTGAAGGCGCCCCCTTTATATGGAATGTATTTACGCTCTTGTAACACTATAATAACTGAAGAGTTTTCAGATACTCTATGATTATCTGCAAACTGTAATGTTACTAGTTGTAGAAACAATTATACAAAAAATTATAGTAATTATCTTGATTTGGAGAATAGTTATTGTTTCTCAGGTAGACAATATTTAATTTTAATATTGGTTTACATAAGATTTCTACAATATGCTTAGTTCAGAGGTACTTGCATTTGAAGACTGTTTTCCGATCGACATTTTGTAATATGTATCTATGCATAAAGATGGCTCACTTGTGGAGAGGCGATATACGAGGATGAGTCAAATGAAAACCTTAAATTTGTAATAACAAATCGAAATTTCGCGCCGTTACCATGTAAGTTGGTAAGTGTGCTACAAACAGCGAGCAGAATGGCCTGTATGTGGCAGCATAGTGCAGCTGCACACATACCGTCGCAGTATCAATATAAAGATGACTGCCCCACTTGCGACTTGCACCAGGGTAGAACAGCGTTCTGTTATTCGGTTTTTGCGTAGTCAGGTGTGAAACCTATTGAAATTCATCGATGAATGAAGGTCCAGTACGGTGATGCATTTTTGTCACAGCAGAAAGTCTACGAATGGAGTAGGGAGTTCGCAAATGGCGTGACTTCAGTGGAAGATGCTTCTCGTCCAGGTCAGGCACAACGAGTTGTGACTGCACAGAACATTGCAGCAGTTGAAGCCATAGTGAGGGAAAACCGCCGAGTGACACTGAATGACATTGCAGCATGTTTACAGATTAGTGATGGGTCAGCACGCCACATTGCGCATGATGTGCTCAAGTTTCACAAAGTGTCTGCAAGATGGGTGCCACGACAGCTGACTCGTGAATTGAGAGAACGACGTGTTGATGCTTGTGAAGAATATCTTCGGCAATTGGAACGAGAAGACGATTACTTGCTTGCAAGAATCGTAACTGGGGACGAAACCTGGGTTCACTTCCACGAACCGGAAACCAAAACCAAAGAAATTACATAATTCTAATTTCTTTGGTTTTCTTTCAGCTGCTACCAGGCATTGAAACATATCAACGGGGACTCGGACCCGGGATCTCCCGCTTACATGTCAGACGCTCTATCCAACTGAGCCACTGTCGGCACAAAGGATAGTGCGACTGCAGGGACTATCTCGCACACGCCTCCTGCGAGACCCACATTCTCATCTTGTATGTCCACACACTACATTCGTAGTGTCCCACCCCAACACACTCATTACTCACCGAAGACATTCTTGCCAAGTCCTGTAAGACTTCAGGGAATATGTGTGCATCCACACAGAAGAAGGTCATGGATGGTATTGCCAGAATTATATACTTACATGGATATGGTGTCTGTTCTTTCGGACATGTCCGAAAGAACAGAAACCGTGTCCACATAAGTAAAACCAAAGACTTTTCAAGCAGAACCATCAGCAGGGAAGGTTATGCTGACCCTCTTTTGGGACGAAAAGGCGTCATTTTGGGGCATTACACGCTTAGAGGGACCACTGTCACCAGTGCATCATACACAGATCTCCTAAAAAAAATCATCTGCGGCCTGCAATCAAATCAAAGCGACGTGGATTGCTGTCAGCTGGTGTCCTTTTGCAACTTGACAATGGAAGGCCCCACACTGTCCGTACAACAGTTGCAACAATCACAGACCTGCAATTCGAGTGTCTTCCCATCCACCGTACTCACCAGACCTTGCCCCCCAAGTGATTTCTATATGTTTGGATCACTCAAAGACGCAATGGGAGGAAAGAAGTTCCATTCTGATTAAGAGGTACGCCACGTGGTGCACAAGTGGTTGTGCTGACAGCCAAAATAATTTTTTTCTAAAAGGAATTTATGCACTTTGTAAACGCTGGAGGACTTGGATTGAGCATGTGGGAGATTATGTTGAAAATTGATACAGCTTTGTACCACTTGTGCACAATAAATGATATTTAAAAAAATATTTAAGGTTTTCATTTGATTCACCCTCATATAATACCTTAAAGATCTACTGCAAGAAAGATGTTCTACTGTAAAATGTGTTATTCGTAATATCCTTGGTACAGTGAGTCCAACCATCACAACTCTAATGTATTTACATAAACGTCATATAAGCAACATCATGTGTTGTTTGAATATAGTGTCCAAAAGAACAAAGACTGCTGGTGATCTTGCAGCTCTCGAAGAATGAAATTACAGTGAAATCAAGGCCTTTGCAGCTGATAAATATCTATTGGGACAGCTGAAAATGTGTGCCCCCACTGGAACTCGAACCCAGGATCTGGTGTCTGTTCTTTCAAACACCATATTCATATAGATGAGGCTTAACTGCCAATGATGATCTGCAGTGCAGATGCACTCACATTGGTCAAATACTTACAGGATTTGGAAGACTGACTGCCACAAATAATGAGTATAGTGGGCAGAGGCACTACAAATGTGTGTGGACAATAAGTCGGAAATGTGGGTCTCACAGTGAGCATGTCAGAGGTAAGTCCTTGCAGTAGCACTGTCCTCTGTGTCCTCGATCATTCAGTCGCATAGAGCGTCTGCCGTATAAGCAGGACATCGCAGGTTTGAGTCCCAGTCTGGGTACATATTTTCAGCAGTCTCCGTTGATGTTTATCAACGCCTGTAAGCAGCTACAAATGTCTTGATTTCACTGTAATTTCATCATATGTTGTAATTCAGAGAGGAGTTTACTAGCTGCAAAGACCGTGTAACCATATTATCATCGATAAATGCAAACTTATAATGTATGCACCCTCACATATAAGTCTAGTGGATCTTAATACTGATTCAAAGACTAGCTCAAAGTATCTGTGTATTCCGTTTTGTTTTATAAATAAATTTGGTTGCTATAGCTTGATGTTGACTGTTGAAGTATTAATTAAAAACTAAAAAATAAGTTCTTGATCACTTAAGAAAATTGAAATATTTTAATGAAATGAAAGATACTTTAATGAAATTTGAGACTGAACCGAGGAACTTGGGAAGCTTTGATGTCCTGAAGGAACTCTGACTTGATTTCAGATAAGAAATTCAGATAAGAAATTTAAATACAAGGTTTTAATAGGACATAGTTATTGTCAAAAGATATTTGAAACCTTTAATGTTATAAGTTATTCAACCCAACTGCTGTGTGACAGTGAACCTTATATTAGAACACTGAACTGTGATTTGTTAGCAAAGAGGCAATACATTATATTAGACTTTTAATTTGTTTGGCAATAAAGTGAAGTTATCAAATTGCCAAATAAAGAAATATTTATTTTTCACTGCTTGGTCAGAATGAAAGAGGTACAAACTCTTCTCCACCCCAGCACCTCGCAAAGTCACCTCACCACCAGCAAGAAAGACGCACCACATCACACAAAGAAAAATAGATAAAGAGAAAATAACATACCAACAAGAACAAATAACACAAATAGAAACTTTAATAGAGGAAGGAGACCTTGAAAAAGCAACAGAAAAAATAGACCTCCTAAAAAATTCAGTGACACAAACAAACCCAAAAACAAGGACAGCAAAAAGATGGTTCGATACTGAATGCTATAGTGAAAGGAACACTGTTCTAAAAACGCTCCACATATTAAGAAACGGATGAGGAAACATGTAAACTATATGCAGAAGAGAGGAAAATCTACAAAAACCTAATAGAAGAGAAGAAAAAAGAATACATAGAAAGAGAGGCAAAAAGACAGGCAGATGAAGCAGTGAAAGTTCCAAACATAACAGCAAGACCAAGAAGACTGGCTCATACACCAAATATAGACATGGAGGAGTGGAAAGACCACTTCAGTAAGATACTGAACAAACAAGGAATCCAAACAACACCAAAGAAAGGGAAACAACATCAAACAAAGGAAAAAGACAATGTATGGGAATATCTAAATGAAGAAGATGTAAAAGAAGTAACAAAAACATTGAAGAACAAGAAAGCATCAGGACCTGATAATATATATAATGAACATCTACAAGATGTGAAAGAGACTCTCCAGCATGTATGGATAAAATTATTCAACAAATGCCTGGAACTTGGAAGAATTCCGACGCAATGGAGACACTCGATAATAAAAGTTCTCTACAAAGGTAGATGAGACCCAACAGACACAAACAAGTACACGGGCATATCCCTAGAAAATACTCAGTTCGTGATGTTTTCAAAGATAATTACACAAAAAATCAAACCCTGTGTGGACAGTCACCTCCCAGAATCACAAATGGGCTTCTGATCTGGAAGATCAACCCTTTACAGCAGCCAGGCTTCTTCTAAACAACATTAACGAAGCGCTACAAAAGAAACAAATGTTCTAGACAGTGTTCAGTGTTCATAGACTTTACAAGGTAGACTAGTTTACCTGCTAATGAGAGAGACATTTCTAAGCAAAGACATCAAACATCGATATATGATGCCACACACCAAGGCTTCCAGAAATCAACTGAAGGTCATGGAGGATAAACGAGATAAAGTATGGCCGGAGTTACATGGCACTGAAGCAATGACGAACCACTCATGGACAGCACCAAACTTCGAACTGCAACATGTCGTAACTAGATTATCTATTCACGGCTTTCATCATCTAAGTTGCAAAACCAACAATTATCACGACCCAACCACAACATGTGTGTGTGAACTGTGTAATGAAGCCTGTGAACGATATCACATATAACTGTGCAGTAAAAGAGTGAAATCTATAAATGAATACGCAAAAATGTAAGATGTAAATGTAACATGTTAAGCAAAGTAACTGTATATGGCTGAAATTTATCAAATAAATAAAGTGGTGTCCTCACTCAGCATTTTGTCTTTCTCTTCTTTTTCATATTAACAGTAGTAAATAATTCTTGTCCATTCTGGACACACAAAACATTTTAATTGTTGAAACTATAGTTAATTCACAATCTGTAGCTGCAACTGGTTGCTTTTATACACAGAAATTTTTCCATGAGGGCATTTCAGGATGCCTGGCATCCCATTTTCAGACATTGTAATTTATTTATATTTCATGAACATCATTTCATTACTAATGGCGTTGTAGAATTTTGCAATAGAAGTTTGTAAACATCTGAATTGGGTTGAACATAAATTCAATGCACTCACAAAAACATGCATTTTGAAGAATAATTTGTTGGCTTGGTGTGTCAGGAAACAGGTGACATTCATATTGATGTGTTACCCCATACACATTAATGTCACATATGCTTTAGTTATGACTTAATGAGCTAGGAGCACTGCTGTTGCCTCACACGACAAGATGGTCTGCAAACTTAAGTAAGTACATGAATCAGGCTCATGGTCATTGAAGGTTGCCAGCCCTGGCCTAATATTTTGATTATATCTACAAGTACTATAAAATTGGGTTGCTATTTTCCAGTCTAATGTGTAAGTCATAGATTCAATATTGCCTTGTATGTTCCTACATTTCTGTGGAACTCAAAGCAATCTTTCTGAGGTCATTTCTACTTCTTTCTTCTCTTCTTTTTTGAGTAATTCATGTTAGTGTTTTGCAACGAATAGTTATTAAACTGTTCGTTTGGTAATATTCACACCTGTTGGCAAGTGGCTTGGGGGGGGGGGGGGGGGGGGGGTATTATCCTTGAGCACTAACCAAAAACGTCCTTGATTGCAGATGTAACTCCAGCCACTACATTTGTTTGTTCATATTCTATGCATGTCTACACCACTCATCCAGTTACAATGAAATTTTAGTGAATTGTTCTGCTCACAGTCAAGTAGGTTTCTGTAGGAATAGGAACCACATATCACACATAGGGTGAGGGCAAAAGGAGGGCAATATACAAGTGCAACTCAGGAACGTCTGGAGTAATTTCAGTCAAAATTTATTTATACATGTGTAAGCTTTACATAAAAATATTGTCTTAGTATGAGAAAATTGAATACATTGATTTCAAAAACTTTCTCCTCGTGTAGCATGTACTTTAGATATCATATTCTCATACATTATGAATGTTGCATGATATGAAGAACAATGTGAATTGGAATAGCCACAAGAATATATTACCGCTCTACTCAGAAGAAAATAACTGTTTAAAATTACCAATACTGTTCACTGAAAATTAATCTACTTGCTAGCAGCATACCTGACAATCCTAACTACACACTGTTTGTTCAAGAATGCAAGGTGAGATCCACCCTGAAATAAAAGTGACTTACCTCTTGCTCAGCATGCTGTTTTTCTGTCTGATGTACTGATGTTCTCAGAAGCCAATGTATATCAGCAGACCTTCAGCTACATATAAATAATCTACTCTAAATTTTTTTGTTTGTCAGAAACAATCAGTGACTTCGTGTGGCATAAGATGTAAAATCTTCACAACCTTACTATGAATCATGAAGATGGGTTTTACTCTAAAGAAACTAATTTGTGAGAAATGAAACTCTTGTTATTGTCAAAATGATAGCACAGCATAAGAAGGTTCTAACAATTACAAAATTCTCTTGTTACGAAAATTAGAGACGTCACAATCAATTGCATAACTGTGATGTAATGAAAAGCAGAGAGAACAAATTAACACCAATCAAGAAAGTTCTTAGTTACCTGGGGGATTAAGTTTTCCTTCAATTAATAGTTCTGACAAACATTTCAGTTTTGTGCATGCCTTCATTATCTTTCCTCCAAAATCTTCTCTATCGATATAGAGAATGAAAAAGTATTATAAATGAGTTTTTATCTCTGTAATATAGTGTTCCAGATAATTTTTTGTAGGTTCACAGAAAACAGATTTCTTTTTCTGAAAAACTCAACTGCTTGTTACTGTGCTTCAGATAAGAATGCCCCAGTGCTGCACGGCTGACTGTGTTTAGTTATGTAGTCAGAGTCAAGGACTTATTCGCTATGCATTCAATGCACTCATTTTTTCAGCTATTGTACGAGGGCAGTTCAATAAGTACTGCAACACATTTTTTTCTGAAACAGGGGTTGTTTTATTCAGCATTGAAATACACCAGGTTATTCCCCAATCTTTTAGCTACACAACACTATTTTTCAACGTAATCTCCATTCAATGCTACGGCCTTACGCCACCTTGAAATGAGGGCCTGTATGCCTGCACGGTACCATTCCACTGGTCGATATCGGAGCCAACGTCGTACTGCATCAATAACTTCTCCATCATCCGCGTAGTGCCTCCCACGGATTGCGTCCTTCATTGGGCCAAACATATGGAAATCCGACGGTGCGAGATCGGGGCTGTAGGGTGCATGAGGAAGAACAGTCCACTGAAGTTTTGTGAGCTCCTCTCGGGTGCGAAGACTTGTGTGAGGTCTTGCGTTGTCATGAAGAAGGAGAAGTTCGTTCAGATTTTTGTGCCTACGAACACGCTGAAGTCGTTTCTTCAATTTCTGAAGAGTAGCACAATACACTTCAGAGTTGATCGTTTGACCATGGGGAAGGACATCGAACAGAAAAACCCCTTCAGCGTCCCAGAAGACTGTAACCATGACTTTACCGGCTGAGGGTATGGCTTTTCTTGGTAGGGGAGTGGGTGGGGCGCCACTCCGTTGATTGCCGTTTTGTTTCAGGTTCGAAGTGATGAACCCATGTTTCATCGCCTGTAACAATCTTTGACAAGAAATTGTCACCCTCAGCCACATGACGAGCAAGCAATTCCGCACAGATGGTTCTCCTTTGCTCTTTATGGTGTTCGGTTAGACAACGAGGGACCCAGCGGGAACAAACCTTTGAATATCCCAACTGGTGAACAATTGTGACAGCACTACCAACAGAGATGTCAAGTTGAGCACTGAGTTGTTTGATGGTGATCCGTCAATCATCTCGAACGAGTGTGTTCGCACGCTCCGCCATTGCAGGAATCACAGCTGTGCACGGCCGGCCCGCACGCGGGAGATCAGACAGTCTTGCTTGACCTTGCGGCGATGATGACACACGCTTTGCCCAATGACTCACCGTGCTTTTGTCCACTGCCAGATCACCGTAGACATTCTGCAAGCGCCTATGAATATCTGAGATGCCCTGGTTTTCCGCCAAAAGAAACTCGATCACTGCCCGTTGTTTGCAACGCACATCCGTTACAGACGCCATTTTAACAGCTCCGTACAGCGCTGCCACCTATCGGAAGTCAATGAAACTATACGAGACGAAGCGGGAATGTTTGAAAATATTCCAAAAGAAATTTCCGGTTTTTTCAACCAAAATTGGCCGAGAAAAAAAATGTGTTGCATTACTTATTGAACTGCCCTCATAGATAATTCACCTTTACTATACTATGAGGAAGAAGAATATGAGAACCTTACAGCTGAAACATTATTTGCATAAAAATATTTTGGAGGTAATGTAACCCAACCAACAATATAGGCAGATTTGGATGCTGGAAAGCTTGATATGCAAAAATATTCACTAACGACCTATATTGGTATCAAATCCATAGTTTTCGATGTTACTAGATTTCTTGGTGACAGTGACAATGATGTTCCACTCCTGAAGTGGGAGTGGGAGGGGTTTCAAAGATGGGTATATATAATTTTATCTCTGAAGGAATTTCTATCAAAATCGGCACATATATCATTTGCTGTCTCCAGAAATTTACTGTTACAGTAACACAGCCCTAGCATCCTTTAGCGGAGGGTTTGGGCTGAGGATACAAGCCACAAAAGTGTAATTCATGAATTCTCAGAACATTTTGAACCAAATATAGAAGTGACTCATTATTTGCATAAAAATACGGTGACAGTGAAATCCCCCTACTATCACTGGGGATGGGGGTGACAACGAGAAGATACGACTTCTAGAAACGTTCAAAAACGACCTAAAGCTGACTTCAAATACAGTATAAAGTGCAATGCGCCTCTCATTTTCGTTGTTTAACATTTTAACTATCATTGGGCCTCAGTGGCCTATTTTTATTGTCTATTAGTAACCAAACATTTTATTTTTATGAAAGTCCAAGACTTTTCCTAATTTGCCACATTAGTCATAATTTTGGAAAATAATTACAAAAAATTTACCGACAGCTATGTGTTAAAGTGATGGTTCACATTTCCTCCCCTATGAGCCTTGCAAACCTGTGTAGTTAGAAGCAATTTCTAAATAACCAGATGGCTGTCTGGCAGCATCTGTTTCATCATTTGCTATTCTTGACTCGATTTATTCTTTCATTTTCAACAGTCCTCCTTGTGATAAGCATATAACACTTGTCTGTTCTACAAACTGAAAATTTATGGAGAAGAGGACTATAAGATGAGGAGATAAGGACTGCTGGAGCAGTCTTCTGATTCCAAAAACCACCTAGAGTGTCTCAATTTTCCAGTGATGATAATGAGGTAGACGTCGCTGAAAACTCAGAACAACACAAAGATTATGATCATCATGGAGAATCCCTTTTCAAAAAAGGAGCAGAACAATCTGGCGCAAATTCTGTTATTGTTTTATTGTAATGCGAATGAAATACGTGCTACAGCCCCTCAATCTGGAATTTCTGGTAGACGGAACAAAAAGGGTGTATAGAAACAAGACCACGGACCTACAAGATATTTGACTGGGAAAGGTGATAATGCTGAGTCTGGTTTCAAGTTGTTCTTTCGTGTAACCCTCATTGAGAATGTACATATGTCATCCAGCAAGAAAATTCAAATTGTTTACAAGGACTGCGTGAATATGATTTACATGAAATGACATTTTATTTCTTGATTTGTAAACACAATTCAGGGTCAGAATTTATCAGTTAGCCTTGGAACGTGGAGAATGGTCAACCACTACTCAGTTAAATTATGTCTCACAACCACTTCCATGCTACCCTGAGGGTACTGTGCTTTGACAGCGCAGAAGCCCAATGTGACCATAGGTCAAGGACAAACTGGAACCAATCAGAGAAGTTTTTGAGATGTGGGAAACTACCCTGAGGGATGCCTGTATTCCAGGATGATGCATGACCATGGATAAAAGTTGGTCACATTTCGAGGTTGCTGCCCATTTCAAAAATACGTGCCATCAAAATTTGGTAGATACAGAATAAAGCTCTGGGGAATATGTGACAGTGCAACAAGCTATTGCTGGACACGTTGTGTTGAGAAGAAGGATGGAAAAAGTCAAATTACGTGTTGTATGTACACCAAAACTATATGCTCAGAATATTCTGCTATTGTCTGTGGACCCCATGCAAATTTGTAGTAAGAAGTACATCATAAAAACACTTGGTGTAGAATGATAAAAAACAATATATTTTCTTTTCAAGAATAGACCTTTTGCTTAACCCATGGGGCACTGTGTCCTTCCTGGATGCGACAAAAACAGAACGAACAGTACCAAGTTAAGTTCCCACAAGTGTTCATGGAAACTAACATTAGCTTGACCCATGTGGTATGCAGCTAGGAGCTCAGATTATGAAATTCTGTCTGCATAGTACCAATGCTCAGCTCACATTGCTTCATCTGCCTCGCCCTGTGCACACCACACCATTATCAAAATTTTTGCCTAACAGTAAATGCACATGTTGACAGATGTCAAATGCCAAATGCATGTGCCAGCTACAAACTATAGTTCTAGTGTTCATGCATTTCTGCAGTAAAACTACCACAGATAGTTGATAAGTAACGTAACCCACATAAAGCCTACTTACAAAGATTTAACAGTTTGGAAAGAACAACTTTTCATCCCTACCGGAGATGCCAGTGATTGTTCAAATATCTGTTATGAAAATAATTTATTCTCTAGCACACACACACACACACACACACACACACACACACACACACACACACACACAATTTAAAAACAAAATTACCATATTCAGGGGTCACAGGCTGTCTTCATCTCTACATGTCAAATAATTTTAATGGGAAGTTATGCAAATTATATCAGAATTAAAATACAGTAAAATAAAATAATGTTTTACCATAAGACTAATGCCATAGTAATTGTGTCAGAGAATTAGTTATTTCCAAAACAAAAAAAGTTTCAAGAACCAGTATTAAGTGAAGAATGTAGGAATATACAACAGCCCCCTATGTACTGCTTCTCTAGGGACTGCAAGAATGAGAAGTATTTGAGCAGTCATTCTTTCCATGCTCGTTATATACATGTAATGAGAAAGAAACCGAAAATGGAAAGAGCTCTTTGCCATATGCTTCACAGCAGTTAGTTGAGTGTTGTAAATGCAAATCTGGAGCTAAGTAGATTACTCAAACAGGATGTACAGACGATTGCATATTTCATAAGAAAACCCAACAAGATTGCAAATACTAACACTTATGAAGATAACAACTTACCAAATAGTGAAGATGTCAATTCAATCCTTTTTTGAGCTACGCAGTACACACACACACACACACACACACACTCTCTCTCTCTCTCTCTCTCTCTCTCTCTCTCTCTCTCTCTCTTTACACTAGGACATCCCAATACAGTAATAATACTGATGACTATTTGGAAAACGGTTCAAAGGAATAACAGTTGCCAACTCAAGTTGCCTTAATTTATTTTATTGCAAGATTTAACACTGTTATTTCGCTTATTAGCACAAATCAACTTTAAAACTTGTGATTCTTAATTTTTTTTCACTTTCACCAACACTTTATGTTTCTCATTGTTGAGGGCTCTAGATTCCTATTCTACATAAAGACAATTTGACTTCAACGGAAATTAGTTAATATTTTACCTGTTGTCTCATTGTCATTTTCTTCTAGGTACAAAACATCCAGTTAAGCTCTACTCTATGCTGGTGCTAGAACTTTAGCACTACAGAATTTCATTTACATCATGATCTGCATATTTGTGATTAATTAATAAAAGTTTTATACAGTCGCCTTGTCTGTATGAAGAGTGACTCATGCTTCTTCACAATAAAAATGTGTTGCATAGTGCCAGAACACACAGATGCATCCATCTACTATCACAACGAGAAAGCCAGAGAGCAATATATTTATCTGTAAAAATCTTCATTTGTTCTAAAAAGAAAAAAAGCTGAATGAGAATTTTTTAACATCATTCAAAATAATTAAAATCACAGCTGAAGGCTACTTCACTCATACCTTCCCTTAACATCACCATACAATTGAAAAGTTTCACTTCCTGACTGGAAGAGTAATGCCATGGTTGCTTGTTCCTATAGCATATAAAAAGAGACCAAAACATTGTGCTTTTAACACTTTTTGTGTGAAAAGTGAATGGTTATGTCTGAATGCATTTTCTTCTATGAAGAATCCAAATTGAGCAGCTAAGCTACTAACGTGGTCTCCCTGTTTATGTGTACAACACATGACCAGCACTTCCAGTGGTTGGTGAGTTGCTGTCCGACCTCATACTGTTGTTAGAAATAATATTTTGTAGAGACAAATTGCAATGGGCTCTTCAAGCAGTTTGGAATTCTTACACCTACAATCCAGAAAATTTTCTATTTAAGGGCATTTATGGCAAATGACAAAACTATATTTCAAACGAGCTTTGACAATACCCATACCAAGAATGCAAAATATAAAAATAATCTTCTCATTTGTTCTCTGTTACTATGAAACAAAATGAAATACTTAGTCAGATGCAAAAAGTTTTAACAGTTTCTCCACATGTAACTGGAAATCTTGAGGAATGAAAAGTTTAACTAAGAGATTATCTTATTAGCTGTTTCCTGCATTGCTCATGTGTATTTGAGATTTGAAAGACCATTGCAATCTTAGGCCATAATGTTCAGTATAACTAATCACCATATAGTGCATGGCATTCACTCCTCCTAGTAATCAGTACACTCTCATGATTTTTATGTGTGCGATAGATGAGCAGCACATTGCTGTAGCAACCAAAGCAGATACTTTTTTTTAAGTAAATGTTTCTAATGTCACTCACATAAGGAGCCAATTTGCAGTCTTTTAGAGCAGAAATAGTGTTCGATGAGTCCCCAGTATGAGATACAAGCTCCCAATCATCACTGAAAACTGTTGATGAAGCTTCCATAAAAAGGCAGACCCCTGCAGCAATATATATTTTTTATTGTTACACACCCTTATCTCAGAAAACAGGCCAAGGAAAGGGAAAACCTACTTTACAGCACATGCAAATAAAGAAAACTTTTGACACTGTTACCTGGAATGCACTCTTTAACATTCTTAAGGGGCTCCGGAAAGGCTCAAAATCATGAAAAGTTCAATTTTTACTTTTTTGCGTTTTCTGAATCTGCAGACTATTACCTTTTAATAGATATATAATTTATTCAATTCCGAAGACTACAAATATTTTTAAATTTTTTTTTAAATGTGTTCTACATGGGCGTGACCCACTGTGGCGCTGTTAAACTGCTGTCAAATGGTGTTATTATTAACGTCCGTGTTCATCAGGTACATTTTAGTGATGTGAGATAAAGTATGTGTTGTGGCTAACCTGTGATGGTTCAATATATATCGCTGGTGTGAATGTCAATTGTTCCATGTTTATTTACTCTGTTGTTATCTCGAAAATATTCGTAATTAATTCTGTTTCTTGAGTCTCTGTTTTGTTGAAGTATAATAATGAGTAAAAGTAAAGTTGCTGTTGTGACTTTCAATGATGGCAACATTGTAAGGTGCAAGGTATTTAGAAATATGGGAATGAAGATAGGTTCTAACATGGTACGAGCGATGCTTGCTTTAGACAAGGAACGCCTTCAGGCTGCAGACAGGGCTGTAAAGAGACTAGAAATACAAGCAAGAGTAAACAGGAGGAGGAACAAGAGGAAGCTGGAGGAGGAGTTTGCAGAGGATGAAGATAATCCATCCTATAGACCTGGAATGCACTAAAAAGTTAATCCAATCTTTGTCGCTCGATTCCCAAAACTTTTATTTTCTCATACTAATTACATGTTTTCTAAGGATCTTCCAAACATATTTGTTTCAAACTTTCAGTAAATGTTACACAGTACCTTCTGCATAATTTAACACAGCCTTTTTCCAAAAAACTGTATATTTTTGAATATATAAATAAAAATTTGCAAAAAAATGTTGTGAATTTTCATTACAATTGAAAAAAAATCATCTTTAATAACTGACCTAAAATTTTGTAAAATCCCTGTGTTAAGTTGTAGCCCATATTCCAATAAATAATCTGTAAAAAGTTCAACTTCCTACCTCAAATATTTTGTGAGGAAAGATGTAATTTATAAGCATTATTTTAACATTGCAAGTATAGGGCGTCCCGGAGCCCCTTAAGGAAGCATTAAGTTACCTACAACTTGCATAGTGAGAACCAAAGATAAAAAACACAGGCAGTATTTAAGAATTGAGTGAAACATCACTGCAGCACAATTCAGCTCAGTTTCACGAACATTCTCAGGTTCGTATTTGCGACAATTTGCAATTGTGTGGAACATGTCAGTAGGTTTACAAATAAGACACGCTTTCTCTTTGAAAACGTGATTACGTGCTGCACATTTACATAACTGAATTTTTTCTTTATTTTGAAACTTTTAATCCACAACAAAATTTGATAAATGAAACCTAATCACATATGTACTATCTACACTACTGGCCATTAAAATTGCTACACCGCGAACATGACGTGCTACAGACGCGAAATTTAACCGACAGGAAGAAGATGCTGTGATACACAAATGATAAGCTCTACAGAGCATTCACACAAGGCTGGCGCCAGTGGCAACACCTACAATGTGCTGACATGAGGAAAGTTTCCAACCGATTCCTCATATACAAACAGCAGTTGACCAGCGTTGCCTGGTGAAACGTTGTTGTGATGCCTCGTTTAAGGAGGAGAAATGCCTACCATCACGTTTCCGACTTTGATAAAGGGCGGATTTTAGCCTATCGCGATTGCAGTTTATCATATCGCAACATTGCTGCTCGCGTTGGTCGAGATCCAATGACTGTTAGCAGATATGGAATCGGTGGGTTCAGGAGGATAATACGGAACGCCATTCTGGATCCCAAAACAGCCTCATATCACTAGCAGTCGAGATGACAGGCATCTCATCTGCATGGCTGTAACGGATCGTGCAGCCACGTCTCGATTCCTGAGTCAACAGATGGGGACATTTGCACGACAACAACCATCTGCACAAACAGTTCGACGATGTTTGCAGCAGCATGGACTATCAGCTCGGAGACCATGGCTGCGGTTACCCTTGACGCTGCATCACAGACAAGAACGCCTGCGATGGTGTACTCAACGACGCATCTGGGTGCACGAATGAAAAAAAGTCATTTTTTCGGGTGAATCCAGGGTCTGTTTACAGCAAAATGATGGTCACATCCGTGGTTGGCAACATTGCGGTCAACGCACATTGGAAGCGTGTATTCGTCATCGTCATACTGGCGTATCATCCAGCGTGATGGTATGGGGTGCCATTGGTTACACGTCTCGGTCACCTCTTGTTCACATTGACGACACTTTGAACAGTGGAAGTTACATTTCAGGTGTGTTACAACCCATGACTCTACCCTTCATTCGATCCCTGCGAAACCCTACATATCAGCAGGATAATGCACAACCGCATGTTGCTGGTCCTGTACGGGCCTTTCTGGATACAGAAAATGTTCGACTGCTGCCCTGGCCAACACATTCTGCAGACCTCTCACCAATTGAAAACGTCTGGTCAATGGTGGCCAAGCAACTGGCTTGTCACAATACGCCTGTCACTACTCTTGATGAACTGTGGTATCATGTTGAAGCTGCATGGGCAGCTGTACCTGTACACGCCATCCAAGCTCTGTTTGACTTAATTCCCAGGTGAATCAAGGCTGTTATTACGGCCAGAGGTGGTTGTTCGGGGTACAGATTTCTCAGGATCTATGCACCCAAATTGCGTGAAAATGTAATCACATGTCAGTTCTAGATTTATACATTTATCCAATGAATACCTGTTTATCATCTGCATTTCTTCTTGGTGTAGCAATTTTAATAGCCAGTAGTGTATTTAGAAAGGTACCCATCCAGTAAAAGGAATCAATAATTAAAAATAATTTCAATTTCTTTAATAAAATTTTCATTATCTGCCAGCACCTTTAATTCCTGATTTGTCCAGGCTGTGAAGGCCCAAGGGATGTTGACATGACACCGTGTCATCCTGTGCCTTGCAGTGTCATGGGCGTGATATGCACGGGCATGTGATCAGCACACCAGGTCATTTTGCAAATTTTCCAGGCTATATGGCAGCTATTACTCAGTCAAGTAGCTCCTCTGTTGGCAACACTAGGCCGAGTGCACCTCGCACCATTCCTCCCACCGAGAAAAAATCACTGGCAGTACTGGGAATCAAACCCAGCTCTCCCAGGTGGCATCCGCTCTGTGGACCTTCAGCCATGGAGGTGGATTTAAATCACACGAGAGAACATCATATAGGGGGTATACTTGCTCCTTTCTGTGCAAGATTACAGTTAAGTTGTGGATAGGGGTCGCTGTTTTTGTTCCCACAGTTATTCATACAAATGATGCCATTATTTCCAATTTATGCCTCATTCTTCACATCAAACTACATGAGAGTCTGAATTTACTGCTCATGTTGTCAGCAGGACAAATTATTTAAAACAATGCCAAATGTAGTTCGAGGATGGGCGCTAGATGTTCCTGTTACAACACGTTTCTGTGCAATAAATATTTTGTGTTTATGTATAAAATTGCCCAGAGAATTACTATGTGTGATATCAGTGAATGGAAGTATTCGAAGCAAGCTAATTTTCTAATATTTTCCCCACCAAAATCAACAATTACAGCAAATTTTTCTGAACTTATTACAGAAATAACATATTACAGAGCTTCTCAAATACATATTTTATTTCCAATCCAAGTAATGATCAGTAAGCGGCCTGCCGGATTCTGAAAGTTTTAGATGTTCGTTTACTTCTGTTGTATTGTTATTGATAACTGTATACCTTGCCTCAGACAGAAGTGAATTAACTTTATTAGTCCCAAGTCATGTTCGAAAGCATCTACCAAGAACTAAACAATAATATTTTTAATGCATTTATTGCTTCCTCTATTGTTACAGATCAGTCAGGCTCAATTACGATGCTCGTGTTGTCAGTGAAGATAACTGCTTGTTCTTATCAGTGAAGGTAAATCACATTTATATAATAGTAAAAACAGGACTGGTCCCAGAAATGAATTATGTGGAACATCAGCAGTAATTTGTCCCCACTATCCCCAAGACTGCAAATTTTATGCAACGCAACCCTTTGCTTTCTCTCTGTTATATAAGAAGGAAATCAATTTCTCATCATACCTCGAAAGCCATAAAATATATGTTTCCCCAAAAGAATGGTACAATTTACATTCAAATTCCTGAGATAGATCGTAAAAAATGCCATTAAGTGAAATCACGTCATTCAGATATATCACTGAAACGGTACAGCACGTCTTCGAGTGGGGAGGCCAGTCTGGAATCCAAATAGTGACTGACTCAGACCCTCATATTTGCAGATATGCTCAACCACTTTTAAATACATTTCCTGACAGAAAAAGAGTGAAGAATTCAGTAGAGGAGGAGGAAACAAAAAGAGAAAAAAACTTCACAGACTGGGAGGATATGTGATGCTTTTTTATTGTTTGCAAAACTGAGACAAATTTACAAGGGATTTGGCAGTACAAGCTAACTTATCAATATGACACTGCACTACCTCTCTTATGGAGTTATGTACCGAATCAGTTCATTATGGCACTATAAACCCATCACACCTTCCCTGGGGCACACTAGCCCACGACTGTTGAAACTGGTTGTCGATATCCCAGATACTGGCACTCGGACAGCCAGTCCCACACATTCTGTCGGCGGCAGATCTGTAGATGTCTCTGGCTGTGGGAGTACTTCGATGTCACAGTCAGTTCGTAACACTTCCCTCGTGTGGATGAGCTTTCTCCTGACAGAAAAATGGCATTAAGACACTGTCACGTGACCGGTAATAGTGTAGTCCATTCTTCCTTGTCTCTGCACTGCTCCAGATGCAGCCATTTGTGTTGTGCCTTTGCACTAAATGGTAATTTCCTAGTGCAACTGCTGCTAGTCTCTGCCAAATTGTGCAGGACGATGCAGAATGTTGCAGGGAGTCCGATATTCGTTTTTGGACGGCAGGTGCAGATGTGAAGGAGAGATACTCTGTGCATAATACAGCAATCATACCTCGTAATCTTCAGACGTGTTCGCCAGAACCTCGACAGAGTGTACGCTCAACTTAGTGGCCCAATACCATACGGCATGGGAACATTATCACATCTGAGTGCGCCACAAATCTGGATACTGCACAATGCAACCAACCAACTGGAGACCCACCCTTTCCAAACTCTGCCAGGTGCTGGTTACACTGTCTCACACGAGTATGTGGCACCTCCGTGTCCTTCACAGTGATCAGCCAACATCTGATTCTGTTCACACAGCTTATAGAGATACTGTCAGCATGTAGGTTGAACAACACTAAGGCACCCTGGTGGCTTTTTCACCCGTCACAGTGAATTCCAGCTATAATCATTTACACAACTGCCAGTGATGTTCAGACATTCAACTACCTTCTGGGTGTTCCCCTTCTTTTGTCAGGCAGTGTCCAAAACGTTTGAGAAAGAAGTCAGTAATCAAACAGGTGATCGGTATTAATATACGTACTACGGCAGGGACTGATGGCCTCGCTGTTTGGTCCCCTTCCCAAAACTGACCAATCCTACTATATTTATTAAAGATGAGCCTAATGACAGAATAGTTTAGTTTGTCTGGGCAGATATCTTGCAATTGAAGAAAGTAGCTGTACCAGAATAAATTTTTAATATTTTGATTACACTGTCTTTAAATTTAAGAGAATTATTTATTTTCCCATTTCCCTGGAAAAAGTAAGAATGATTTGAAATTCGCTATTGTCACATATTCTGCAGTACTTACTGTAATGATTGATTTATTTATTTACAATGTAGGAAAAGATAGATTGCTAATTACCGTAAAGATGAGACTCTTGAGTTGCAGACAAGCACACTTGAGTGTGGTTGCAGTTCTCTGAGACTGCAGACGTGTGTGCAAGTTCTGTTTGCATGAGTGTGTGTGTGCGTGTGAGTATGTGTGTCTACTGCTGACAAAGGCCTTAATGGCCGAAAGCTATAATTGTGTGAATCTTTTTGTTGTGCCTATGGTGACTCAGCATCTCCACTACATGGTGAGTAGCAGCTTTCCTTCTCTGGTATTGTTACAGTTAAGTGACACTTAAACATAAGCTTTCAGCCATAGCCCTTAAGCTTTCAGCCACAGCCCTTCAGAAAAAGAAAGAGAAACACACATTGTTCGTTCACATGAGAAGAGTGTGTACTTCTCTTTTTTTTCTGACAGAGGCTGTGGCCAAAAGCTTATGTGTAAGCATCATCTTTTAATTGTGTCTGTCTGCAACTTAACATGTCATCTTTATGGCTAGTAGCAATCTGTCTTTTCCTACATTGTCGATATCCCGACCTGGAATTTCCATTGTTTGATTTGTTTATTGGACGTCTGTGATCGGATATGACACAGTGTGCTACTGATGTCAGACAAAATGCAACATTAATATTTACAATGGGTATATTATGGTTTACATACAATACCCTACAACAGGTTTATATAAGGTTTGTATTTACATTACATTAATATTTGTTCCACAGATCATGAATCGACATTTTGTAATGACGTGTCAGTTTAACAAAAGTTTTATAAAACAGTTACTACTTCATATCTAGAAATTCATCTGTTGAGTAGAGGGAGTTGCCATTGAGAGTCTTTTAATTTGTTTTTAAATGTTCATTAGCTATCTGTCAGACTTTTAATGCTATTTGGCAAATAACCAAAGATTTTTTTATGCCAGCATAATTCACCCCTTCCTGTGCCAAAGTCAGATTTAACCCAGAACTGAATAGTTTGTGTGTTACATGAAAAACCATAACCAGTATATTGAGAGGTGCTTACTGAGCAGCTGGAAATCCATGTGGAATGGTCCCTTTTGATGGAGTTGCATGTCAGCATGTAATGCATGCAAGCCTGAGTTTGTTCTAGTATTATGTCAGTGAATTTCATTGTTCTCCATATGTCAAATTCATGCTTTTTAAGAACTTTACAATCTCAAGTATGTATAAGCACAGAAAGGTTAGGATCTCCAGCTTCTTGAAAACAGGTTTGCAAGAGTCTCTAATCTTATTTCCATTAGTGATCCTTATGGCTCTCTTTTGGGTTCTAAAAGTACTACGAGCAGTTGGAGACTCTCCTTGGGAGACACACCATATCTTAGGTGAGACTCTACGTATGCACAGTATGCACTTATTTTTAATATTCTAGCCAGTGTGTGCTTGTAATACACTCTGTGCATAGCAGCCAGTATTTGTTCTAATTTTTACCTGATCAGTATGTTTATTCCATTTCAGATTATCTTGTAACCACATACCTAGGAATTTGAATTCAGTGTTACCTTCTAGTGGTTGGTTGTTTACTGTCATAGGTGCTTGAGTGTGTTTTGTATTTTGTACGTCATGGAAGTGCCATGAAACTTTTTTTCTGAGTTCTTCATTAGTAATATTCAAGGCTTTCTGTACTGGCTGTGTGTTGCCCCTTTTGAGAAGTTCAGTTGTGTTATCTGCAAAAATAATCATTCTGCGACAATTAACATTCAGGCTCAAGTCATTGATGTACTGGAGGAAAAGCAGAAGCCACAATACTGTGCTCTGAGGCATGCCTTGCTTACTACCTGACAGTCTTTTAGTTACTGAACTGAGTTGTTTGTTGGTGTACTTCATGATCACCTGTGAATGATTACTTAGGAATGATGCACTGATTCCATACTGTTCAATTTTTATCAGTAATATTTTGTGTCCAGTGTGTCAAAAGCCATTGCTAGATAAAGAAATATGTGTGTAGTGGGTTGTTATGTATTTAATAGATCTGCTATAGTATTAAACAATGGAAAATCCAGGATGGAATGTAACAATACCAGAGAAGGAAAGTTGCTACTCGCATATAGAGGAGATGCTGAGTCACGATAGGCACAACAAAAAGATTCACACAATTAAAGCTTTCGGCCATTAAGGTGTTTGTCAGCAGTAGACACACAAGCGCGCGCGCGCCCACACACACACACACACACACACACACACACACACACACACACTCACGTAAACGCAACATGCACACACATCTGCATTCTGAGAGAGCTGAAAACACACTGCGAACAGCAGCACCAGCGCATGATGGGAGTGGCGACTGGTTGGGGGTAAGGAGGAGGCTGGGGCAGGGAGGTGGAGAGATAGTATGGTGGGAGTGGCAGACAGTGAACTGTTGCAGATTAGGCGGAGGGCAGGACAGAAGGTGCGGAGGGGGTAAGTAGCGGAAAGGAGAGAAATAAAAAGAAATTAAAAGACTGGGTGTGGCAGCGAAATGACAGCTGTGTAGTGCTGGAATGGGAACAGAGAGGGGGCTGGATGGGTGAGGACAGTGACTAACAAAGGTTGAGGCCAGGAGGGTTATGGGAACATAGGATGTACTGCAGGGAAAGTTCCCACCTGCACAATTCAGAAAAGCTTGTGTTGTTGGGAAGGATCCATATGGCACAGGCTGCGAAGCAGTCACTGAGATGAAGGGTATCATGTTTGGCAGTGTGTTCAGCAACAGGGTGATCAACTTGTTTTTTGGCCACAGTTTGTCGGTGGCCGTTCATGCGGACAGACAGATTGTTGGTTGTCATGCCTATGTAGAATGCAGCACAGAGGTTGCAGCTTAGCTTGTAACTCACATGACTGGTTTCACAGATTGCCCTGCCTTTGATGGGATAGGTTATGTTAGAGACTGGACTGGAGTAGGTGATGGTAGGAGGATGTATGGGACAGGTCTTGCATCTACGTCTATTACAGGGGTATGAGCCATGAGGTAATGGATTGGGAGCAGGGGTTGCGTAAGGATGTACGAGTATATTGTGTAGGTTCGGTGTACAGTAGAATACCACGGTAGGAAGGGTGGGAAGGATAGTGGGCAGGACATTTCTCATTTCAGGGCACTACGAGAGGTAATTGAAACACTGGCGGAGAATGTAATTCAGTTGCTCCAGTCCCAGATGATACTAGGTTACGAGGGGAATGCTCCTCTGTGGCCGGACTGTGGGACTTTGGGAGGTGGTGGGAGACTGGAAAGATAAGGCACGGGAGATTTGTATTTGTACAAGGATGGGAGAATAATTATGGTCAGTGAAGGCTTCAGTGAGACCCTCGGTATATTTTGAGAGGGACTGCTCGTCACTGCAGATGCGATGACCACGGGTGGCTAGGCTGTACGGAAGGGACTTATTGGTATGGAATGGGTGGCAGCTGTCGAAGTGGAGGTATTGCTGATGGTTAGTAAGTTTGATATGGACGGAGGTACTGATGTAGCCATCTCTGCTTCACCTGGTCCTACTCAACCCAACAAGCCACCTTCCTAGATGTTGACCTTGACCTCAAAGGGGGGAGAAGTTGTTGAGGTTCTAGAGGAATATGAATGAGGCGTCCTCACCTTCAATCCAGATAGCAAAGAGGTCATCAATGAATCTGAACCAGGTGAGGGGTTTAGGATTCTGGATTTTTAGGAAGGATTCCTCTAGATGGCCCATGAATAGATTAGCATAGGATGGTGCCATGCGGGTGCCCATAGCCGTACCACGGATTTAATGTAGGTAATGCCTTCAAAAGAGAAGTAATTGTGGGTGAGGATATAGTTGGTCACGGAGACTAGGAAGGAGGTTGTTCGTTTGGGATCCATAGGGCGTCTGGAAAGGTAGTATTCGATAGCAGTAAGGCCATGGGCATTAGGAATGTTAGTGTACAGGGAGGTGACATCAATAGTGACAAGCAGGGCACCGTGTGGTAAAGGTACAGGAACTGTGGAGAGTCAGTTGAGGAAATGGTAGTTAACTTTTATATAGGAGGATAGGTTCTGGGTAATAGGTTGAAGGTGCTGGTCTACGAGAGCAGAGATTCTCTCAAGGGGGGGCACAGTAACTGGCCACAATGGGGCTTGCTGGATGGTTTGGTTTATGGACTTTAGGAAGCATGTAGAAGGTGGGAGTGTGGGGAGTGGTAGGGGTAAGTAGAGAGATGGATGTGTGTGTGTGTGTGTGTGTGTGTGTGTGTGTGTGTGTCTACTGCTGACAAAGGCCTTAATGGCCGAAAGCTTTAATTGTGTGAATCTTTTTGTTGTGCCTATCGCAACTCAGCGTCTCCTCTATACAGTGAGTAGCAACTTTCCTTCTCTGGTATTGCTATAGTATTAATGCATTCATATACAGCAGTTTCTGCAGATTTGTTGTTTCTAAACCCATACTGAGGTATACTCAGTATTCCTATTTTGTAAATGAAGCCCACAATTTTTTCAAATATATTAGAGAAGCAGGGTGAAATTGTGATAAGCCTATAGTTGTCAATGTCTTCTTTATCAACTTTTTTCAAAATAGTAATTACTTTTGAGATTTCAGTGACTCTGGGAAGGTATGTGCCTGGAAAGAACAGTCCCACAGATAAGTACGTGGTTTAGAAATAGTTTGTGCATAATTCTGGATCATAGTTGCTGGAATTCCATTGCTGCCAATTGAATAAGAACTTTTTAACCCTCTGAGGGCTTTTACAGCATCACCTTTAGAGACTGTGGTAATTAATATTGACTCTGCCACATGTGATTTTTCTGGTTTACTTGTTGACATTTTGTTTTGGGTTATTTTTAACCAGTTCATCAGCTATGCTTGTAAAGAATTTGTTGGAAGTATCCACCACAGCTGCACGATTGGTTAACATTTGATTTTTATGTTTAATTTCAATTTTGGTGTACATAACATTATTCCCCTCTCTCCGTTTTTATTATCTCTACATTGGCTTTACTTCACAGTTGTATTTGTCGAAGTACTCATCATTGTGCATCGCTTTACCCTGCCTTATCATCTTCTTGGTATACATGTGTAGCCTGTGTAGCTTTTATAGTAGTTGGATGGTTGGAAGGGAGTAATTACTTCGTTTACATAACTATGGAGTGTGCTCTTATTTTTGTAAATAGTTTTTTATAAGTGGTGTCATCAATTTCTTATGTCCCTTAGTGTTATTTAACCTTATTGTTTTTTGTGGAAAAGCCTCTTCAAAATGATGGACCATTATCGCAAAACTATGTCAAATTTTTTGTTGACATCATTGACTGTGTACATCTCTGTCCACTTTTCTATACTTTAATTTGTCTAAGTAATCCTGAATGTAATACACTTGTTAGGCTTTAGTTGGGATTGGATTTGAGATAACTTTGTTCACAATGATGTTTAGTACGAGAGCTCTGTGATCACTGAGACCTCCATTGTATATTGGCAGTGTTATGCTAAATTTATTTCTGTTTACAAAAATTTCGTCTACGGCTCTTCTGCACGTAGGTGTTACTCTGCTGGTCTCATTTTAATAGGCCATGCACATAAGATTTTACTAGATTGAACAGAGTCTCCCTGTTTCTTTTTTGGTGTGGAAAGTCTACACACAATTGCATCATATTTCCACTGGCTTACTTTGCTTACAAACAAGTTCATTTTGGGCAAGAAATCATCAATATTACTGGAAGGATGAGGAGGACTAAACTATACATCTATGGTAAGGATTAGATTTGTAAATTTTATGGCTGCACTTTCTAATATTTCTCCTGCATCTGTTGCTTCTAGTGTAGTTAGTGCTTCTAGTATAGACAGGTTCAATACGTTGTAGTGTGAAGATGGCTGCCCCCCCCCCCCCTCCATTTTTATCATTGGTTCTGGAGTATTGATCACATAGCTTGAAATCTGACATTACATTGCTGTAGAGCCAGTGCTCTTCAAGACATTGTACAGAAATATCACTGAGCTCAATGGTTAGCAGAATGTTTAACTCTTCAGTATTGTTGGGTAAGTATTGGACTCAGTGATAAAAAAATTTTCAGATTTGTGTTGAGTTTACATGGGAGGCTTTAAGTCATATTTACTGTCATTGACCTTTATTTCAAAGTCTGCAGTATCCCATATGCACTGGCTATGAAGTTGTTATGATGGTTCTCTTAGTCGTCATTGGTTGCGGGCTCATCTTCCATGTTTCTACTATTAGATTCAATTTTTAACACTGCACTGTTGTGGTGTCACATTTTTTTCTGTATTCACAACTGCACTGCTTACAAGGGAACCTCCCCATTGCACCCCCCTCAGATTTAGTTATAAGTTGGCACAGTGGATAGGCCTTGAAAAACTGAACACAGATCAATCGAGAAAACAGGAAGAAGTTGTGTGGAACTATGAAAAAAATTAGTAAAATATACGAACTGAGTAGTCCATGCGAAAACAGGCAACATCAAGGACAATGGGAGTCAAAGAGCGCCGTGGTCCCATGGTTAGCGAGAGCAGCTACGGAACGAGAGGTCCTAGGTTCAAGTCTTCCCTCGAGTGAAAAGTTTAATTTTTTATTTTCAGTTTATGTGACAAACTCTTATGTTTTCATCACTTTTTTGGGAGTGATTATCACACCCACAGGAAAACCTAAATCGGGCAAGGTAGAAGAATCTTTTTACCCATTCGCTAAGTGTACAAGTTAGGTGGGTCGACAACATATTCCTGTCATGTGACGCACATGCCGTCACCAGTGTCGTATAGAATATATCAGACGTGTTTTCCTGTGGAGGAATTGGTTGACCTATGACCTTGCGATCAAATGTTTTCGGTTCCCCTTGGAGAGGCGCGTCCTTTCGTCTACTAATCGCATGGTTTTGTGGTGCGGTCGCAAAACACAGACACTAAACTTATTACAGTGAACAGAGACGTCAATGAACGAATGGACAGATCATAACTTTGCAAAAATAAAGAAAGTAAAATTTTTAGTCGAGGGAAGACTTGAACCAAAGACCTCTCGTTCCGCAGCTACTCACACTAACCACGGGACCACAGTGCTCCTTGACTCCCCCTGTCCTTGATGTTGCATATCTTGCGCATGGACTACTCAGTTTGTATATTTTACTAATTTTTTTCATAGTTCAACACAACTTCTTCCTGTTTTCTCGATTGATCTGTGTTCAGTTTTTCGAGGCCATCCACTGTGCCAAGTTATAACTAAATCTGAGGGAGGTGTGATGGGGAGGTTCCCTTGTTAGAAGAACAGCATTTGAGCTGCTTACCTGGCTAAATTGCGAGATCCAGTTGTCCTCTGTGACTTCTTGGCTGATTGGTCTAATGTTGTTTGCACAATATAACCACTCCGATCATTTTTATTTACTGGCTTGTTTAATGTGATCCACATTTGCTCATAAGTAGCTGTTTTTGTTTTCTGACTTTTGGTTTAATATTTCCTTCCATTAAGAGAAGGAAAGAAAACTGGATTGGACATTATTAAAAAAAAGAAGGGGCGTAAAAACAAAAACCCCTCTTAGAGGTGTCTATTAAAGGAAACACGAGGCAAGGCAGAAAGGGATTTCAGATCTTGGGTGCTGTGATGGCTGACAGCACACACAGCAAAATTAAAAAGGAAGTGATGGATTGCAGATAATGGAGATGCAAAGGACCTTCTAATACAGCAGAAAATTTGTGTTGGTGATTTTGTTCCAAAGATGTCAGGAACCCAAAATATCGCAAATAAGCTCCTTTCTATGTTTGTTTAGGAGGAAACCATATGTTGTGAAATGGTGTCTGGTTAGTCTCTATACTTCAAAGTTCACAGTAACTCCCTTTTTTGCAGGCATGTTTTCCAACAATGAGAGACTGAATCAGAGAGAAGTTTGCACTATTAATTTTCCTATTTAAGTAATGTACATCGTAGCTCCTTGGTATAGAATGGATAACAATACTTATTTTGTGTTTTGAATATAATAGAGGGAAACATTCCACGTGGGAAAAATATATCTAAAAACAAAGATGATGTAACTTACCAAACACAAGCATTGGTATGTTGATAGACACACAAACACACACACAAAATTCAAGCTTTCGCAAGCCACGGTTGCTTCATCAGGAAAGAGGGAAGGAGAGGGAAAGAGGAAAGGATGTGGGTTTTAAGGAGGAGGGTAAGGAGTCATTCCAATCCCGGGAGCGGAAAGACTTACCTTAGGGGGGAAAAGGGACAGGTATACACTCACACACACACACATATCCATCCGCACATATACAGACACAAGCAGACATATGTAAAGGCAAAGAGTTTGGGCAGAGATGTCAGTCGAGGTGGAAGTACAGAGGCAAAGATGTTGTTGAATGACAGGTGAGGTATGAGTGGCAGCAACTTGAAATTAGCAGAGATTGAGGCCTGGTGGGTAACAGGAAGAGAGGATATATTGAAGGGCAAGTTCCCATCTCCGGAGTTCTGTGATTTGGAGCACATTGTTATCAATGGTTCTACACATTCTCAATCATTAGTACCACAATTGAGTCAGTTCAAGCTGATCCCTGATAGTTGCAGTGGGCTAGGCACAGCAACTTTGTGCACCTACCTCAACTGATAGAGTTACGAAATTGCGTTACTTTATCTGCCTCGGTGTTATCACAGGAAACCTGCAGCTTTTAGTGTTCCGCAGTTGAAAGCAGGCAACAGCGCTATGAGTTGTAAGTGATCTACCTACACCATCTCGACTATGGGGGTTTGTCGGTGTCATTTGAACCCCCTTTTACAACCAGAGTATTGCATGTACTGAAACTTCTTGCCATGTTTCCCACATTATTTCCCCCCTCTTTCAGAGGAGCACCAGCTTTTAGAATGCTTATTACCTGGTATAAATGTCCTAGTTTGCTTTACAATATCTGTGCACAGACCCTTCCATGATTCTCACATAATGGTGGTACTTTGCTTTTCTCCAGAACTTTCTGCTAGTAAAGTTTAAAAAGTGTACTGTTTGGGTAAGAGGCTTGCTATGTGTCTGGACCATTTCTTATTACTTTTAATTACTAAATAATCACCTCCCCTGATAAATTATCCTTTTTGCCTTATAAATATGAGCCATGTTACTTTAATTTCATTTTCAGAATTATTAATCTCTGACATGAAATGCAAGTGGTTTAATTTTATTATAACTCTCCTGAATAAAGAATAATACCTTCTACAGCATGAAAACAATTGCATATCTGTGCTTATCATAAGAATTTTGAATATTTCCTTCTCATTATCTAGGTTCTTTGTTACGCTGCTGTTGCATCCTCTCACAGCATTTGTTGGAAAACAACATATTAGAAATGAATTAAAATTTACCATTTACATCCCTCGCCTCATCCCAGCTGATACTTTGCAGGTTCCTTCTAGATGTGTCTGTTTCCAGCTCAGTAACTAATGTAATGGTCTTCCTGCTTAACACTTGACTGAGAGCTTTTGTCTTTTAAAACTGACTGGCCATCACGGTCATAACCCATTTGGAACTAGACATACAAAAATGTTCTCTGTTATTTCACAGTGAGGATTTGTAAAGCATAACACTTATAACTGGTTTATTAGGCTGCACTTCACATGCACATGCATTAATTTGTTGTTCTGTGCATATACTATTTGTGTCTAGGGATTACATTTCTGTGTACACAACGACTCCTCATTTCTTCACATTGCTTTTACAATAGCAAGCTCCTAATTTGTAATCTTCAGCATTTATTTTTTTATTCCATATTTACATGGGCCTCCGACTAGTAAATTACATAAAACACATTTTTTAAGTCATGATTCATTTAGGTTTATTTATTTACTTGTTCAGCATTTACAACGCCAATTATCACATTAATGTATTAACTACAATATTCTTACAGCTCTATACTGAATTACAGTATTCTTTATGTATGTTCCAATTATACTACACAACATTGCAACTGTGTCTGAGTCAGAGTATCTGAATATGTGCTACACGACAACCTCATAGCCCTCCACATCACACATAAACGGTCCACTGACTGGATGTCACCAGTCACATTCAGGACTCTCTGATATGTCCTATTTGTTCATAAGCTGTTTACTTTCACCGGCATCTGTTCTCATACAGTCCTAAATTGTTCAGTTTCCTCGGGAGGTTGTGCGGGTTGTCCACCAAATTTTGGTTCATATGTCTACTTATGGCTCATAGTCCTTTCCAACCTGTCTTCAAGTCAAACCTTGCAGTTCTTTGCCAGTTTTCCATAAGGGTGACCTGGATTTAAATTTGTTTGTATGTACCAGGTGTTGGTGTATAAGGAGTTTTGAGTTTAGGACCTTTCTGCATGCTCTTGTGGCTCTGATCGCCTAATTTCAAGGGGTCTGTGTTTGCCAGAGCAGGGAGCAAGGTGCATGGGGTGGCCTTCGGTGTTTCAGAGATTATCCGCATTGTCTCCTTTGCCAAGATGTCCACTTTAGCTACGTGTGCACTTTTCATTCGGACTGGTGAACATTATTCAGCCAGACAAGGGCTATTGCTGAAGACCTCAATGTGCTCACTCCGCAACTGCATGTCGTCCCAGTCAGTTTCGATAGGTTAGCACTTACAGATTTTAGTTTCTGTTTTGCATCTTCATTATAAGTTATAGTTCGATATAATTTCATGTCCAAGTTTTTAGGCTTATTCTCATGTCTAATGCACTGACCATTTAGAGGGAGCTGGTGTTTTCCATATATATTTCTACTGTTACAGTGCATGATGGTGCTTGTTGTTTTGTTAGAGTTTGGATGTAGACACCATGTAGGGTCATGAGATTCATTTAGGTAAACAGTAAGTTGTTAATTTTATGAAAATGATAGTTGCTACTCACAAATAGGGGACATACTAGACTCGCAGATAGGCACAACCAAAGGCTTATAGAACGTAAGTTTTCGGCCAATGAGGCCTTCATTGGAAATAGATAAAAAACACACACACAAACACAACTCTCACACATGCATGAACACAGGCTCCGGCCTCAGCAGCCGGAGACTATGGTCATATGTGTATGATGTGTATGAGTCGCATATATGTGTGTGTGTGTGTTTTGTCTATTTCTGATGAACACCTCGTTGACCGAAAGCTATCTGTGACAGCATATCCACTGTATGGTGAGTAGCAACTATTCTTTTCATAATACTGTCATATTACAGCCTGGATTTTCCACTGTTAGAAGTTATTAATTTTGCTTTTCAAGCCCTTGAAGTTTTAATGCATGGTGCTACATATACTCTCCAACTTCTCTATTTTGGTAGGTGAGGTCATGGATTTTTCCCTGCCTTGAGATGACTGGGTGTTTGTGTTGTCCTAATCATTTCATCATCATTAATAAAAGTGGCGACATTGGACTGAGCAAAGGTTGTGAATTTGTATGGGCACTGATAACCGTGCAGTTGAACGCACCACACATCATCATCATCATCATCTATTTTGCTAGTATTTAGAACTTCAGTTATTCAACTCATTTTTGGTATTACTTGTCTGAATGAAGAGCTTAACGTAAAGCAGGAACCCCTCTAACAGCGGTTATTGCCGAAATTTTGCTGTGCATGATTGCGAACCCCTTCCCTCAAACATTATTCTTTCAGCTGGCATGTCTTTCTCATTCCTATTGAGGTGTAGGCTATGCTTCGTGTATTCCCACATCAGAATAGTATCAAATGGAACACCTCCAATGTGAGCTCTCTCCAATGCAGTAATGTTATTCTGCCAGTGTGCTGAGCGAGCAGAAAGAAAAGCAAAGAAAAAACTAAAAGTGGAACTCCAGCTGAGGGAGAAAAAATAAAAATTTTAAGTTTCCCAGTAATGTTGTTATTCTGACAGAGATGGAAAAATAGATGGAGATCAGGTGAAGGAAATCATTGGTTTCTCATAAAGAGGTTATGTAATTAACACCAACAAAAGTAAAACAAGAGTAATAGAGTGTAGCTGAATTGAATATGGTGTCACATAAGAAATCAGGCTGGAAATGATAGAATAAAATTACTAGATTACCTATTTTTTATTTGGGCAGCAAAATAACTGACAACAGCCAAAGTAAGGAGGATATAAAATACTAGCAGCAGCAAGAAAAGTATTTCTCACAGAATTATAATTCTATCACTAAACTTCAAAGTTCTGATTTTTTTCTCCCTGAACTTCCCTTTAATGTCCTTCAACTCTCATGACAGCAGTCTAGTTTCTGTACAAATTGTAGATAGTCTTATCACAGAATGCAGGCTCTCATGGGTAGTATTTGCACTATTGCTTATATGTGTACTCTCACTGATTCTGTGGAGAACTTTCTCATTCCTTACATTATCAGTCCACCCAATTTTCATCATTCTCTTGTAGCATCACATCTTAAACACTTCGATTCTCTTGTTTCTCAGTTTTCCCACAGTCCATGGTTCACTTGTGTACACTGCCTGAAATTAAGGCCTATGTTTGATACTAGTAGACTTTTCTTTGCCAGGAATGCCCTGTTTGCTAGTGTTAGTCTGCTTTTTAGGTCCTCCTTGCTCCATCCATCACAAGTTATTTTGTGGCCCAGGTGGCTACTTTCTGATCTCCAATTCCGTTGTTAAGTTTCTCACTGAGAAATTTCTGCCACCTCTCATTATTTTTGTATTTCTTCAGCTGACTCTCAACCCCTATTTTGCACTCATTAGACTCTTCATTCCATTCACAGATCATGCAATTCTTCATCACTTTCACTGATGATAGCAATGTCATCAGCAATGCTTCTTTGATGTATAGATTGAACAGTAGGCTCGAAAGACTACGTTTCTGTCTTACACCCTTTTGAATCTGAGCAATTCATTCTTGATCTTCCAGTCTTACTGTTCCCTCTTGGTTCTTGTATATATTGTATATTGCCCATCTTTCTCTATAGCTTACTCCTATTTTTCTCAGAAATTTAAACATGTTCCGCCATTTTATATTGTCAAACATTTTTCCATGTCTACAAATCGTATGAATGTGTCTTGATTTTTCTTCAGTCTTGCTTAGATTATCAACCACAATGTCAGAAATGCCTCTCTGGTGCCTTTACCTTTCCTAAAGTGAAATTAATCATCATCTAATAGATCCTCAATTTTCTTTTGCATTCTTCTGTATATTATTTTTGTCAGCGACTTGGATGCATGAGCTATTAAGCTGATTATGCAATAATTGTTGCACTTGTCAGCTCATACTATCTTCAGAATTTTTTGGATGGTGTTTTTCCAAATGTCTGATAGTATACAACCAGTTTCATACAATCTACATACCAATGTGAATAGTTGTTTTGCTGCCACTTCCTCCAATGATTCTAGAAATCCCACTGGAATGTTGTCTGCCCCCTGTAGCTGAGTGGTCAGTGCGACAGAATGTCAATCCTAGGGGCCTCGGGTTCAATTCCTGGCTGGATCAGAGATTTTCTCTGCTCAGGGACTGGGTGTTGTGCTGTCCTCCTCATCGTCATTTCATCCCCATCAACACGCAAGTTGCCGAAGTGGTGTCAAATTGAAAGACTTGCATCCGACGAACGGTCTGCCCGACGGGAGGCCCTAATGACACAACATTTACATTTTTATTTACTGGAATGTTATCTATACCTTCTGCCTTATTTGATCTTAAATCCTCCAAAGCTTTTTTCATCTGATTATCATACTGTATCCCTGACCTCTTCCTTTTCAACTCCTGTTTCTTCTTCCATCACGTCATCAGACAAGCTATCCCCCTTATATAGACCTCCAATTACTCTTTACACCTATATGCTCTTTCCTCTGCATTTTACAGCGGAATTCCTGTTGCACTCTTAGTGTTACCACCCTTGCTTTTAATTTCACTAAAGGTAGCTTTGACTTTTCTGCATGCTGAGTCAGTTCTTCCAACAGTCATTTCTTCACATTTTTCATGCACCCATTTCATCATAGCTTCCCTGCACTTCCTATTTATTTCATTCCTCAGCAACTTGTCTTACAGTATTCCTGAATTTCCTTGAACATTTTTGTAATTCCTCCTTTCATTGATCAAGTGGAGTATTTCTTTTGTTACCCATGGTTTCTTCACAGTTATCTTCCTTGAACTTATGTATTTCTTTCCCACTTCTGTGAGTGCCATCTTGAGAAAGGTCCATTTCTACTCAACTGAACTGCCTACTAAGCTATTCAATATCACAGTATCTATAGCCTCACAGAACTTCAGGCATATCTCTTCACTCCTTAGTACATCCGTATCCCATTTCTTTGCACACTAGTTCCTGACTAGTCTCTTAAACTTCAACCTACTCTTCATCAGTACTAAATAGTGATTTGAGTCTATATCTGCCAATATATGATTTCGGAATCTCTGTCTGATCTTGATGTAATCTAACTGGAATATTCTCACATATCCCACCCTTTTCTAAGTATCCTCCTCCTGTTATTCTTAAACAGATTATTTGCTATTACCAGCTAAAAATTATTGCGGAAGTCAATTAATCATTCTCCTCTCTCATTCCGATTACCAAGTCCACATCATCCCGTGACCCTTTCTTCTACTCCCTCCCCTACAGCAGCATTTCAGTCTATTAGATTTTCATATCCCTTTACGTACTGAATTACCCATTCAATGTCCTCATATACATCCTCTATCTTTTTATCTTCTGATTGTGATATTGGCATGCATATCTTAACTATCGTTATTGGTGTTGGTTTTTCTGTCGATTCTGATAAGAAAAAAACCTATCACTGAACTGTTCACAGTAACTCACTCTCTGCTCCACTGTCCCATTCATAACAAACCACACTCTCATTATACCATTTTCTGCTCCTTTTGAAATTACTCTACACTTGGCTCACCAGAAATCCTTGACTTCTACCCATTCCACTCCACTGACTCCAACTATATCTAGACTGAACCTCAAGACTTCACTTTAAGATTTTCTAGCTTCCCTGCCAAGATTCAGACTGCTGAATTTCCACATCGTAATTTGTAGAACATTACTTTTTTGTTGGTTATTCAATCTTTTTCTCATGGTCACCTCCCCTTTGGCAGTCCCCTCCTGGAGATCAGAATGGAGGACTAGTCTGTAATATGTTGCTAATGGAGAGATCATCATGACACCTTCAATTACAGGCCACATGTCTTGTGGATAAACATTGTGTGTCTTTCATTCAGTGGTTTCCATTGTCTTCTGTATCCTCATGCTGTAGATCATTACTGATTCTTCCACATTTTTAGAGGCAATTCCCCACCCCGAGAGCAAGAGAAAGCGAAAGCCATGAGCCTCTCATTACTCCTCCGCCCTCTTTGACAAGGCTATTGGCAGAACAAGGATGACTTCTTATACGGGAAGTCTTTGGCTGCCATTACTGATGATTTTTATTCAAAATTTAAACAGTGGTAGGGGTTCAAACCTGGGACCCATGACATACTGATTACTAGTCAAACATGATACACCTAGACCACAGAAGTTAAGGTAGTGCCCTACAGTCAACAGCATCAGCAGCGTTGCTGACTCTGTCACACGTACCCAGGTTCAATTCCTGGTCATGCCGGAGATTTTTCTCCACTTATCATCATTTCATCATTGTCACACAATTTGCCTAAGTGGCCTCAAATAAAACTACTTACACCAGGCACCCATACTTTCCGGAAGGGGACTTATGCATAGTCAACACTGCCAAAAGAATTTTCTACAACTATAACTTCTGGCCTGCCTTTTTGAAACCTTTCTTGTAAGGCAAGTTGCAGGGTAAGTGTTACTCCACAGATATATCTCCATATATCTCCATAATCCGAACTGATCTGCCTCTGCACAGCATTCTACCAGTATTCCATCATTCTGTCAATAATTCATGTTAGAATTTGAAAACAGTAATTTTTAAACTTGTGGTTCATTAATATTCACATTTGTTATCATCCTTTATTTGTATTGATGCTATTATACTGTTTCTGAAGTCTGAGACTATTTTGCCCATTTTACGTAACCATATATCAAGTGGAATGGTTTCAACATCGTTAGTTCTCCCAGTTTCTTAATAATTCTGAATGAATGTCGTCTTTTGCAAGTGCCTTGCTTAGACGTAGATATTACAGCATTCGGTCCAATTCTTACTGAACTATATTTTACATCTCCAATTTGTCTAGTATAATGTGATATTTAAAGTTAAGGGGAAAGCTTTCAAATTTTCTTATTATGTAAATTTTTTTTTCAGGTCTAGCACTCTCATCCGAGAGATTATGCACTACTGAGAGGTCAACGCAAACTATTCCATGCTGGCATTGGCTCTAACCTATCACACAATGATGTTGTATGTGACATCATATGTACGGGTGTATTTGGAACTTGGCTTGTGAGAAGAGAGCATTTTGAAGCAAGTGTGTCACTTGAGGTGGTGCTCTGTTATAGTAAATGTTGAGTTCAGGAAAGTTGTCAAGTGTGCTGTTAATTGTAAAAAGTCGATGCGGTTTTGGTTGGGTGATGGACCCAATAGTGAAGTTTGATAGCCATATGTAGACAAAGGATAGGTATGCATTATATGGTGAGAACCACAACTTTTTTCAGAAGTAAAATCCAAAATGTGGAAAGGTTATGAAAATAGTGAAAGTGGTGCTCTCTGGCAACAGTGATGTTTCTACAGGGTGCTTTCATGACGACTCTTTGTCAGGATCAACTTGGTATGGAACCTGGAAATAAAATTTTAGGCAGGCACCCAAAGATATCATTTACTTGACTTTTATTTTTGGTACCACTCGTCTATATAGCTTTGTGCTCTTGAGAGAGGTGTCAATGTTTGTTCATTTACTGATCAGTTGGGAAGGGAAAGTGGGAAGGTTTACATACTTAAACAGGTTTTTTTTTAATCTGTATGATGTTTGAGTTTGAAAAATTAGTGTTGATCAGTGTGAGAGTATTTTTTCCTTTTTTCCATGGGATTTTTGGAGGGGGGGGGGGGGTGTTAATGGGGCAGTTGTCAGTTGTGTGGGTGAACACAGGTGGAGTAGGTATTTTATCTTGTCATGAATATTTTTTGTCTGTGGTTTGTGTATTAAGTGGTGCTTTCTTTTTTAGCTTTTGTTTTCTGCTAGTCTAATTTTTTTTGTACATTTGTGGTTTTTGATGGATCAGTAAATTGAAGATAATAATCTAAGTGCATATTGGTATGTTATTTGGTTTCTTTGTGATTTCTTTTTCTTTAAAAAAAATACTGCGAAGTTCATATGAAAAATGCACATAACAATACAAGTCAATAGTTGTAAATAACTATGATTCAGATATCATTGTACTGTGGATGGGGGGTGGCGGGGTTATTGTGGAGTTCATTTTAACTATATACATATCTTTTCACTTTTCCCACCTTGTGTGCATCAATCAACTCTCAAAACTTCAAGAACAGTTAAATTTGTAAACCAGTCAAACGCAAACACAAAATTTGATTATGCTGCCATTTTTATACACATGGCACCATTCGTAGCTAAGCATTGGATAATGACTGTGAAACAATGGAAAAATGTTATTAAAAATAACAGCCCAAATGGAAAAATGCTGCATTCATTTGGCTGTATACATTAACTGCATTTGCCAATAGCTGTAGAATAACATCCTCCCATGCAGATATTGCTGTTTTGTATTTAGCTGGTATTGTGGAGTTTAGTTTAACTATATAGGTTAATTGAAGATTATGATACTAATTTTGTGGTGTTTCTTGAAGGATTTGTGGATTTTTGTTTAATTTTTGATTTGTTTAGTCTGGTTTGTCTCAGCCCAAACCCAAAATCTTGTGGGGTCTCTCAATAGCCAGATATTGGTTTTTAGATTGTTTTAAATATATTTTTATGACAAAATTATTGTTGTTGTATGACTATTATTGTCACATAAATGAGGACATGTTTGCCATTCTGCCATATTGGATTTTGATAATGTCGCAGGTCAAAGCCAACACCCAGTATCGAACACTTAAGTAATTTCCCCATTGACAGTGAGTGACTTCCGCTCTCAAACTGCTACATTATATGTTAAACTGTGGGCTTCTGATTATAATTTCACAGTTACTCTGCTAGCTACCATGTTCACAATTCTGTTTTTTTTTCTGCCAATGTCTGTGTCTTGAGGACTACAGTTTACACATTTACATAACCATGATCACTGCCAAGCAGTTCCTAATTACAGTCAGTTTCTGGTCATTTGCATATAGCTAACAGCCAAGTCTGCATAAGTTGAACAGACTTACATTGTAGCTATAGCATCTAAATCTATCATTAATGACAAATAACATTCACAATGAAACTTCCTGGCAGTTCCTCTGCTCCAAAGTGAAAGATTGATTTTGGAAACAAATGCATTGCTTTTAACAAAAATTGACTTGAATGTGAAAAGCTAACAACAGGTGGATGGTAAACATTATCAATATTAAATCTACATTAATACAATGCTTGGGGTAAACCTGAACTGGAAGAAGAAGTGAATTACAGTTAAGCACATGGTTGACAATAGTGTCATTAAATATGGAGCATTACTTAGGCTGGACTTCAAGTAAGGAGGAAAAAAATGTACCAGGTTTGTGGAATACATTACCTCAGCAGTCACCAAAAGTGATTTCAGAAAATAACCGTGTGTTTATACATAATTATTCAACTACAACAACAAAAAAAGTGCGCTTAAGGGTCGGCAGCTTTCATGTTGCATGTTGCAGCTTGGTAACTGCTTGCATGGTGAATGATGGGAAGTGAATGTGATGAATGATGAGTCGAATGACTAGACAACATGGTGGAACAAGTGAGAAAATAGTGTGAGGTGAACGTTGTCATGATGTGCAGTGTATGAAGTTACATGGTGCACAATGGAATATAGTGTGCTGAACGCTGTCATATGAAACTGAACATTGTGTAAAATTTTCCAGTTTTCACCCAGTCACATTTGTTACCTTCACCAACTCACAACCAAACTGGAACACTTCAACCTAATCTTAAACATTGCTTCAACTGTGTGAATCTGAAGACACTGAAAAAAATCAGCAAATCAATCACAAATCAAAGGTTTATTTAGCCCTCAACCCATGTTCTGGTATTTCTAAAAATATATTCTTCAGAAAGAGTAGGCCCTTAAAAATATTTATAACCAGTTAAAAAATTATTTTACAAACATAGCAAAATATTAATAAAAAAATATTTGTGAGGTAAGTGCACTCGCTTGTTACATCACATGATGGCACATTAGAATAGCCGAAGCTGAGAGGCTCTTGTCTATATAAAACTGACAAAAAGAAGAATTATCCCAAGCCATGGCTTTAGAAAGCAGCCAGATTACATTTAGCATACTTCAGAATGAATGCTCACTGGTGAATGACCACAGGTAGAGGTTCCTGCCAACACAAAATTATAGCATGAGTCACAGGATAAAATATTTGCATATATTAAGTGTACATCATGACATATAGAGGCCAACTGCTATGAATATACAAGCTCACATGCCCAGGAAGAATTGGGCCGTAGAGGGAGCTAAATATGTGCACGTAGAAACTGCGCCTTCCTTGTGTTAAACAACTGGATTTTTACATTAAAGTAAGCATGAAATTTCCTCTAAAAGGGTACTAAAAATGTAATAGTTTAGCTGGTGTGCATTACATATAAAACTACAAATACATTTACTGGCAGTAACACCGTACATAAATTCAGCAGGCAGTAGATACAGTTCTATTTACAAATGCATGATGAAATTAGAGCAAATATAAGTTAAACACTGTCACTCAAAAGAAAAATGAAAAAGCTTACTGCTAAACAATACAGAAGCTTAAGCGACAAGGAAAATCGGAAAGCAGTGAGCGCTATATACACGCACTTAAGTACTGCCTCTTGCTGGTGTTAAGTAGCATTATTTTACATTAAAGCAATACAACAATTTCTTATAGAAGGCCTGTAATAAATGCAAAAATTTTACAGATATAGATTAAATATAAAATTGTCTGTAAAACATTTATGCAGCAAAGTGATACCGCATGTACTTCTGTTACCAGGAAGGGTGGAGGACAGAATACAATGGATGAAGTTACATCACAACATAAAAATGAGAACCTTCTGCTTAAATGTACTAATACCATTTTTGGAATAACATCTGTAGAAACATGTATTGATAAGGCCACAAAATATGAAACTTAGAGATATGAAATTACATACTGTATACTATTGTATTGTTTCTAGGTCCCCAGTTCCATACGACAGAGAGGCTTCGTCCCCGCCATAGCCCGCAGTGGTACACAACCCCACAACAGGCTACAGCAGTCCATTCACCCACCACAGCCCCACACCGAACCCAGGGTTATTGTGCGGTTCGGCCCCAAGTGGACCCCCTCCTCCCCCCCTCGGGAATGTCTCAAACCAGACAAGTGTAACCCCAATGTTTGTGTGGTAGAGTAATAATGGTGTATGCGTACTGGGCCGACATAGCGTAACTGTGGCGGAATACGGGGAACCCGACCGCATTTGCTGAGGCAGATGGAAAACCGCCTTAAGAACCATCTACAGACTGGCTGGCACACCGGACCTCGACACTAATCTGCTGGAAAGCAGTGCGTTAGACCACAGGCTAACTAGGCGGGCAAATTACACTTACAGAATGGCAGTGTCACTTTCGACATTCATCATACAACAATCTACTCTGATAATATTATTCCATCAGATTCTTTCACCCATTCAGCAATAAATCATGCTTTCACAACACCAGAAAGAAATTAATTTGATTAAAACTACTGCTAGCAATAATGGTTATAAACAAGACATGGCTGACCAGATACTTAGCAATAAAAGGGCAAACAAAATATTTTCAAAACTAAATGACAACAAATTGAAGAGAAATGAAGAGGAAAATGGTAAGTTTATTTCGATATCATTTTAGGTAATGTGTCCTACAGGACTGCCCGTCTTCTGACTACGAAATATGGATGTAAAATTACCTTCTATACGAACAATAGTTTGAAGAAAAATTTAGTACATACATTCACATATTCAGACGTCTGTAAAACCTTCCGTAAAGATTGCCCTACTGGTAGAGCTATTAAAGCCAGATGTAAGGAGCACCTGTTGGGTATGAAACGAGGAAATGTGCATAGTTCTTGATTTGCTTATTTCATACCATGCACTGAAAGAATTAAAAGAAACTGTAATTTTATGTAAGGAAATAAAAGGGTGAAAATTTGATTTACTTTAAGAACTTGAAATTTATAAACATCTTGCTAATAGAGACAGAAACATTCTGAATTATCAGTTGCAACTTAAGAGTAATCACTTCCTTGATGGATTTAAATCACTGCTCATGGTCACATAATAAGTGTTTACTGATCTCCACTAACATTGGTGAATGTGCCATTTTCCTCAAAATATTGTTTCTCTAGTGTTAAGCTACTGACATTTCACATCACTAAGTTCCATTTGGTGCGAAAATCACTTAACTATCAATTTAATACGTCACTGTTGCAAAATACTAACATGATTTCTTTACAAACAAATGGAAAAACCGGTAGCTGACTTCAGGGAAGATCAGTTTGGATTCTGTAGAAATATTGGAACATGTGAGGCAATACTGACCCTACGCCTTACATTTTCAGCATTTGTAGACTTAGAAAAAGCTTTTGACAATATTGACTGGAGTGCTCTTTTACAAATTCTGAAAGTAGCAGGTGTAAAATACAGAACCCAGGTGGCAGTTATAAGAGTCGAGGGACATGAAAGGGAAGAAGGCGTTGGGAAGGGAGTGAGAGGGTGTTATAGCCTATCCCTGACGTTATTCGATCTGTATACTGGGCAAGCAGTTAAGGAAACAAATAAAAAATTTGGAGTAAGAATTAAAATCCATGGAGAAGAAATAAAAACTTTGAGGTTTGCCGATGACATTGTAATTCTGTCAGAGACAGAAAAGGACCTGGAAGAGCAGCTGAAAGGAATGGACAGTGTCTTGAAAGGAGTCCAAATTAAATAAGATGATGATGAGGGAATTAGATTAAGAAATGAGACACTTAAAGTAGTAAATGAGCTTTGCTATTTAAAGTAGTAAATGAGTTTTGCTGTTTGGGAAGAAAAATGACTGATGATGGTCGAAATAGAGAGGATATAAAATGTAGACTGACTATGGCAAGGAAAGCATTTCTGAAGAAGAGAAATTTTGTTAACATCGAGTATAGATGTGAGTGTCAGGAAGTCTTTTCTGAAAGTATTTGTACAGAGTGTAGCCACATATGGAAGTGAAACATGGACAATAAACAGTGTAGACAAGAAGACAATAGAAGCTTTCGAAATGTGGTGCTACAGAAGATAACTAATGAGGAAGTACTGAATAGAATTGGGGAGAAGAGGAATTTGTGGCACAACTTGACTAGAAGAAAGGATTATTTACTAGGACACATTCTGAGGCATCAAGGGATCACCAATTTAGTACTGAAGGGAAGCGCTGCATCAAACCAGTCTCTGGACTGAAGACCAGAACAACAAAAACCACCTCTAAAATTATTGCATTTATTAGTGGCCTTCTATAAGAGATTGTAAAACAAAATCTTAAAAATGGCTGCGAAACAGCCACTGTGTAATTCAGAATAGATTGAAAAATCAGCCAACCAGTTGCAAATAAAGGTAAATAAACCTTTATTTGCAACTGGTTGGCTGATTTTCCAATCTATTATAAGAGATTGTCATATTGCTTTAATGTAAAATTACACTACTTAACACCAGCGAGACACAGTGCTTACACACATGTATATAGCACCCGCTGCTTTCCCATTTTCCTTACCGCCTAAGCTACAGGGGACTTCATCTAGAAGTTCGCGGGTGGCATCCGTGGGGCCCCGAGCTGAGTCTGATATTGCTTCCACTTACTTGTGTCAGACTCCTGCTGTTTCCTTACCTGTCGGCCTCCGTTGGCCAAATCTTGTTTTTCGACCCCAATGGTATTAGGTTTCGAGGCCTGAGGGTGTCTTTCAGTTTCCTATCTCTCTCACCCCAGTCCTGCGGGATTTGATGCAGGACGCTAGCCCAAGGTTGTGGGTGAAGTCCCCAACGGCAGCTGCGACGGAGTAGGAGATCTCTGGTACGGTGCTTACACTTGGCGGATGGGGCAACGGATCCGGAGTACCGTAGGCAACAGTAGGGTTCAACCTGAACGAGCCGGCAACTCCTACAACCCACTCAACTCCACACGTAGTGACCCGTCACTCCTGTGGAAACAGTTGTTTGGGTCGAGGGAAAGCAATGAATGCTGGGCAAATTCGTGGCCTTTAAATACAACCCAGGCGACGCAGTGCCTGTGGAGAGGACACTCCGCCTGCGCCTGCAAAGGTGCAGATAACAACACAGGGGAGTCACAGTTACCGGTTTTAAGCCTTGCACTGAGGGACGTGAGTGCGGATGCCAGGGGTGGCTCTCGTCGGTGGGATAGCCCATTGCAGCTAACTGACTGGTTACTGCCCACCTCAAGCTGGGCAGCCCCCAGCCCCAGCCAGTAAGGTACTAGTCCGTCCCCCACCTTGCGCTTCTATGGGTGTATGAAACAGCAAGCATCTCACAGTGCTTGATACAAGGTGGGTTACTGAGGCACCTGGAAAAAACAACAACAAAGTAGCCCATATGAGCAAAACCAACTATTCAATAACTCGATTTGCCACCTGGAATGTCAGAACTATGTTACCCGGGTATGACTCTCCTACAGATGCTGCCCCTATAGTCATAAAAACAGCCATAATTGACAGAGAACTCCTGCGTCTTCATGTTGATGTGGCTGCATTACAGGAAACTCATCTCTCTGGGGAAGGCAGCCTGCGTGAAGATAATTACACCTTTTTCTGGAAAGTGAGAGAAATTGGAGAAAGACGTGAACACGGAGTTGGCTTTGCAGTGCGAAACAGTCTTCTCAGCTTCTGCGAACAACCAAAATCTATGTCTGAACGATTAACAACTTTGAGATTAAAGACAACATCAGGCCCTGTCACATTAATCTCTGCTTATGCTCCCACTATGAAAGCGCCACCTGAAGTCAAAGACATGTTCTATGAAGACCTGCGGAAATGCCTGAAGAATGCTCGTGGATCAGATAAACTCATGTTACTGGGAGACTTTAATGCCAGGGTTGGGGATAAACGGAACAACTGGACCAACTGCATTGGCCCAAACGGCATTGGAAATATGAATGAGAATGGTCAGTGACTGCTGGAACTTTGCACCTCTCTTTCTCTCTGCATCACTAACACTTACTTCCAGAACAGAGACGTGCACAAAGTAACATGGAAACACCCACGTTCAGGCCATTGGCATCAGCTCAACTTCATCATAACCAGAAGAAGCGACCTACATCACGTCCTTAATTCCCGCACATATCACAGTGCTGACTGTGATACTGATCACTCTTTAGTTATGACCAAATCACGGTTCATACCAAAGAATTTCACTCAGCTGAGAGCGTTTGTCGAAGAGTGAAGATCAACACCAAAGCCATTCAAGATGATGCGCTATACAGAAAGTTCAGTGAAGAAATTGAGATGAAACTGAATCGTGAGCAATTTATAACTGCACAGAGCACCAAAATTTGTGTCATCTAACTAAAGAAAATATTATGCAGACAGCTATCGGAACATTTGGGATGCAAGGTAGGACTCAAAGTGACTGGTTTACTGACTGTGAAAGTGAGTTGCGTCCATATATAGACGAGAAACATAATGCTCATATACAGGTTATGAATAATCCTAAAGACCAACGAGCAATAGCTGAATACAAGGCCTGCAAAGCAGATCTATGAGTTTCTCACCATTGCGCAAATAGATATTGGACCAACCTTTGTGAAACTATTCAGATCTGCCGAGACAAAGGAGATTATACTGGCATGTATCAAGGCATCAAAAAGGCCATTGGACCAACAAGCAGGAAGTTCGCTGCAATAAAAGATCTAAATGGAGACCCAATCAACAATAAAAAACAGCAGCTAGATAGATGGGCACTATGCTAAACTATACTCAGAAGATGTCAACATTTCTTCAGAAGCTCTGGGTACTTTACCAACTTACCCAGTTACGTCCGAGCTTGATGATCCTCCCACTGTTGATGAATTAAAACTCACACTTAAAAGTCTAAAGCTAGGCAAGGGTACAGGCCGTGATAACTTACCAGCAGAAATCATCAAACTTGACTGCGTTTTGCCGATATTGTATCAAATCCTACTGCAGTGCTGGGAAGAAGGCACAGTACCTCAAGACACGCGAGATGCAAATATAGTAACAATCTATAAGGGAAAAGGCGACAGAGGTAATTGTAACAACTATAGAGGAATATCTCTCTTGAGCATTGCTGGAAAGGCGTATGCAAGGATAATCCTGAAGAGACTGGAAACCTTGGCTGCTCGGATCTACCCTGAGTCACAGTGTGGATTTCGAACTGGCAGATCCACAAGTGACATGATATTCACCTTGTGCCAACTACAAGAGGAGTGCCGCGAACACAGAGTGCCATTATATGTGGCTTTTGTTGACCTCAACAAAGCCATTGACACCGTCAGTAGGGAGGGACTCTATAGCATATTGGAAAAAATTGGATGTCCCCCAACTTTGCTGTCTTTAACAAGATCTTTTCATGACAATATGCGTGGCTCTGTAATCTTCGATGGCAGTACATCTAAACCATTCAGTATGAACTGTGGTGTAAGACAAGGCTGTGTGTTGGCACCTACACTTTTTGGAATTTTCCTCTAGGGTCTGCTCCAAGTGGCTTTCGAGAATTGCAGTGTTGGAGTACATCTGCATACTAGGAAAGATGGAAGGCTTTTCAATGTCAGTCTTCTGAAGAGTAAGACAAAGCGCTACGAGATAGTCGCTCATGAACTCCTGTATGCTGATGATGCTGCAATTGTTGCAAACTCTGCAGAAGAGCTAGTATCATGATTTAGTCACGCATGCCACCTATTCTCGATGAGTGTAAACAGCAGTAAGACCGTAATTATGGTTCAGGGTACTAAGACAAAGCCGAATATCACACTAGATGGCACTACTCTGCACGTCGTAGATAACTTCTGCTATCTTGGATCTACTATAGAATCAAACATGTCTGTTGACAAGGAAATTGATGCTCGCATTGGAAGAGCTGTGACAACTTTTGGCAAACTCTCTACACGTGTTTGGAAAAACAACAAACGCTCTTTTACCACCAAAATTCTTGCATATCAAACTTGCGTCCTCAGCATCCTTTTGTATGCATTGGAAACATGGACTACCTATGCCAAACAAGAACATCGCGTTAATGCTTTCCATATGCAGTGCCTGAGATCCATCCTCGGAGTAATGTGGCAGGACCAAGTGACCAATGAAGCAGTGCTATCTAAAACTAACTGCAACAGTGTTTCAGCTATCTCGAAGCAGAGACGACTCCGCTGGCTGTAACCCATCCACCGTATGGATCCTGACAGATTACCACGTGAGGTGATGCTTGGAGAGATCTCTATAGCCAAAAGACCTGTAGGACATCCTGTATTGAGGTTCAAGAACTCCTGTAAACGAGATATGGAGAGCTTTGGAATTGACACAAACAGATGGGAGGCACGGGCTAGCATGAGACCAGAGCGGCGTGATGATTTATCATCTGGAATGTTGAAGCATGATGAAGGCTTGTTAGACAGGTTAAGGCAGAAAAAGCTTTGCAATGCTACCACTGCTCCTGCCTCAGCAGCCAGATACACTTGTGACAATTGCGGCAAGAGATGCTGTGCTGCCATTGGCTTGACAAGTCATATGAAAAAATGCAACCCATAAACACACAGACACTGCAACAATGATCTATCAAGGTGTTGTGGCCAATATATATAGAAGCTTCCATAGCGTTAAGCAGAAGTTTTTTTTCTTTTTAGTTACATTGTTCAGCTTATATTTGCTCTGCTTTCCTCACATATTTGTAACAGTGACCTTTTGCAAATAGAACTCAATCTTCCGTATGCTGAATTTATGTACAGTATTACTGTCAGCAAATGTATTAGTAATTTTATATGTATCATATACCAGTAAATCTTTTACATTTTTAGTAGCCTTCTAGAGGAAATTTCATACTTGCTTTAATGTAAAATGCTGTTACTTAACCCTTTCATGGATAAAATTCATTTTTTACAGATTTTTAAAATATTAATGTGATAACAGTTTCTTTTCAGTCCCATTATTATATTTTCACCACCAAAATATTTTTTAAGTTCTCCATTTTTTCACAACAGGAAGTAGGACACACATGTCCCATGAACCAACGCAAGATACCTTTTCTGTTGACTGACTGATTTTGTAATTTTATTGTTTTTAGCCATAAACAGGATTTTGCAGAGAATAAAATAACTACAAATTATACATGCATGTAATATTTTTATTTGTGTAGAGCCAGTGTAAAAAATATTCATTACATTTCAGTTTTCATGATACATCATCAATACTTACAAAACTTTACATGCCATGAAACTTAGAAAAACATGGTGTGGCACAGAGTGGTACACCACAAGCAGTGCAAACAACTTTTGTTCTCTTCTCTTTAGAGTTTGTGCCGCAGAATCTGCATCGCTTCCTAGTGCCACTGTCTTTCGGTACATGTTTGCCTACGTTCACGAGCCGGACATCATCTGGCACACTAGAGACTCCCCTCTTTGCTGGGAAGAAAGTGGGCATTGATCCCCTCTTCCTATTTCAAACCGTTAAATAACTTTACAAATAATGTCTGCTGGGACACATGTATCCCACTAATTTTATTTCGATTATAAGATAGTACAGTCGCTGAGAAGTACATTCCACACTGTATTTGTACTAAAAATGATTATTAAGTTAATAAGATGAATTACTTACGTCAGACATCGCTAGAAAGTGAGAAATGATGAAAACTGAAGAATGACACAAATAAGTGGCGTTGCAGCAGCCATATATACACGCCAGTCAACAAAAGTAGTCACCGCTTCTCTATTGCCTTTGCAGTGCAGTCCCAATTTTTTTCTTAGGTTCAGTACAGTCGTCCCTAGATGGCAGCACAGTGCAGAGTTGGGTAACATATATCCCGACACTCGAACTGGCGCTCAAAGTTAGTGGGACATATATGACCCATCAACCACGAAAGGGTTAACATAATCAAGGTGCAATTCTTACATGCATGTATTTATTGCCCTCTGCAGCCCAATTTTTCCTGGACACGAGAGCCTGTATATTCATAACAGCTGGCCTCTATCTAAGGCATGAGGTACACTTAAATATATGCAAATATTTTATCCTGTGACTCCTGTTACAATTTTTTGTCAGAAAGAGCCTCTATCTGTGGCCATTTATCAGTGAGCATTCACTCTGAAGTATGCTAAATGTAATATGGCTGCTATCTAAAGCCAAGGTGTGGGATAATTCTTGTTTTTGTCAATTTTATACATGACAAGAGCTGCTCAGGGTCACCTATTCTAGTGTACTATCATGTGATGTAAGACGTGAGTACGTTTACCTCACAAATATTTTGGTATGTTTATAAAAAATTTTTTTGCAACTGTTATATACATTTTTAGGGCCTATTCCTTCTGAAGAAGATATTTTTAGAAATATCGAAACTTAGGTCAAGGGCTAGTAAACCTTTGTTTTGCAACTGGTTGGCTGATTTTTTTCAACCTCTTCACTTCAATCTAACCTGTAGTATCTCGGGCTACACTACTGATCAGTTCATCACCACGACCAATTTACTAACACCCACATTCATTGGCTACACCAACTTACAATTGAACTATAATGTTAAAATACGAAAAACTATCCCAATAAACCCTGTCATATTCCAAGAAACAAAAAATACAAGAAAACTATAATAATCACATCAATAATTTTCAGTTTTGCATTATCCATGTTAAAAATATAATTAACCAATTCATATCTTCTGCCAAAACAAGTCATTAGATTTAGCGATTCTCACTGGCTACTGTATACTATCACCCACATCCCCACAACCAACAGAAATGAATTGCCAAAAGCAGCACACACCGGGAAGAGCCACCTACACTGTAAGTGCACTTGAACCACAGTAAGAGTGGAGATTCCTGGGCAAAATAAAGCGTAAAACAAGGGAAACCAACGATTCACATGTAGTGGACTGATGTGTGGAACATAGAAATGCGCAACAGAAAACAGCATTCACATCAGCTTTCGAGTTCGAGACATTTGGGTGCTTTCGTGTGTGAATGTGTGTAATTTTACTAGAAGAAGAGCAAGTGCTCGAAAGCTAATGTGAGTATTCTTTTCTGGAGTGCGTTTCTGTGTTCCACACATCAGTCCCCTATAGGTGCCGGTTGCCTTTGCACTGTCACTGGCTTCATCAGTCACTATGCTCCTAAAAACCACTGTGAAAGATCTTCCACATGCATGAAGAAATTAAATGTGCTAGGGTAAATCAAGATACACGAGACCTAATAACCATGTTTTACTTACTAGGTTCTGTGCAGCTCGCATGAAGCTCAGGAACAAAAGGCAATTATAAGAATAATGAAACACGCATGCAGCAGGAATCCTAATAACCTCACCCCTTCCCTGCATTTGTATACTGGAAGTAGTGGTGTATGTCAAAAAATGTATACTAAGGAAAGAAAACTTTTTTGCTTAAAATAATATTGGCCATGTTTAGAGTACCAGGTCAGACAGTGACGTACGAGTCAGTCATTGGAAATCGACATTGTGTACAACACCTCAAATCTAGAAGCATATGAAGTGGGAGTCCAAATGCTATCCACAGGATTCGACCAGGACGCAGAGTGGAAATGTGAGTGGCCTTGCCCTACCGAAAACCACAAACTTGTAGACAATCCAACGGTTCCAGTTCCGGGCTTCCACCAACGAAGGGAGGTGTGGGTGCAGTTAAACAGATATCAGACTGAAGAGGGTAGGTGCAAATACAACATGCACAAGTGGGGCTTTTCAAATGACAGTGTGTGTGACTGTGGTGACACCCAAACAATGAGCCACATTGTGAATGAATGTCCAATCAGACACTTCCCGGGTGGCATTGAGAAGCTCCATTAAGCATCCCACGAGGCACTCCGCTGGATCGAGCCCATCAACATCTGAGTGTAGTCTGAGCCATTTTAAAACTTGTGTACTGTATATAATTTCACGTTCATTTTTATACATATTTCTTTGTTTTGATAAATGTGTGTTACTGTAATTGATGCATACAATAATAATAATAAATTTTGTGGAAAAGGTGTATATCATACGGGAACAAAATTACACAGCAGATAACCCAGATATATAAAATCTCTTTCTGAGGTACGTACCTTTAAAAAATATATGACTTTGTACATAGGCTACTGAAAAACTGCTTTCATTCTATCTCCAAGTGTCTCATGTGTGAAAACATGTGACACTTTAATTTATAAATAAATTGTAAATGTATAGCAGGCCTACGTACTCAGATTTTTAACTATTCATTATATGAACCCAATCTGCTATTAAAAACCATTACATGTAAGTTTTAAAACCAACAGGTAAAAAGATTTTGTCCAATATCTTGTGTGTGGTATACAAATGAGTTTTACGTACGAGATTCATATGGGCAAAAAAATAAAATAAATGTGATAGCTAAAAAAAGTTAACTTCAGCTGCACAGATTTTTTAACTATGTCTGACAGGAATCTAGCCATACACCCATCAATGCTCTGTAGTATATGTCTGAAAGACTGTTTATACAACATACTTACTGTGTGTTGCTGTAGTGAACATGTGGCATGAATCTGATCCAGCACACTAAAATTTATGAGAACAATGGACATTTCATGTACCCAGTGTGAACTTTCAATCATCAAAATTACGTTCCTGGCTAATGACCATCGTTTCAAACAGCCTACACTGAAAACATCACTGTACAACAAAACACTGGCACACTAAAACCTATAATGGAAATGAAGAAATTTGTAGATTTTTAATGTCACCACATGACAGCTGTGTGAAAATGTATACAAATGAGATTATCTGACACTAATCACACATACATTTTGAGACCTAATTTTGATCTACCAGAAACATGAAGTTTTGGCAATTATAAAATTTATTTTGTACAGAAGTCACCTATTTTATTCATTAAAAAAAAAATTTAAAAAAATTGACTGCTGCCCTCCATATTGTTCTTAACCAAACACAGATATAGAGGCTCAGGGATGTTATTCCTGTTTGTCAAAGTCTTTATTGCTAGGAGTAGCTAGATCATAAAACTGCTAAAAAATTAATGCATTATTGGAGACTGGACTACAAGACAGTTACATGTGCACATTAATCAGATCAACAGCTGTTATTAGTTGTAGGATTATATTTCACGAACACTGATGCAGACCTTCTGCAAAGACTGAAACCTTTTGCAAAAACACAGCATGAAACATAATTGGAAACAGCCAGCTTCATAACTTGCAAAACTAGTTACAACAGGAACATGTATACTGTTGTGGAAAATTATCTAGAAAATCTAAAGAACTGCATGATTTTGGTAAACTGTGTAACTGAAATGTTTGGTTGGAGTAAATGGAGGGGGGGTTTGTGGCAGATGGGACCAAAACTGATTGGTCATCAAGCACTAACTGAAATGTATAGTTCACAATATAAACCAGTGCTGCAAATAATATAAACGCTGTATATGTACTGTATATACTCCAAATTGACAGTATATTTTGAAGATCAAAAAATCATACATGTTTTTTTTTTATATACTATACGTGTGTGTGTGGAATTTTATGTATAACACACAGTCCACAGGCAACTACCGTATAATCGTAATATTAATCACAACGCCATATGTAGTAAATAATACATAATATTTTTTTATTCGCAAGTGGATTGGCAATTCTAGCCTCCGTTGTGAAAGCTTATAACTGATTAAATCATGCTACCCGTAAACTCAAAAATACTGGCTCGGTTCGAAAATGTAAGTAATAAACCACTAATGGGCGTTAGCTATTACGTAAATCGTTTAATATTTGTACAAAAAATTCATCATTCACTTTACTTAGTCTTCATTTCAACAAAAGCGTGTTGCGCCCCCGACATTTACCTTTCTCCTCAGACACAAAGTTTTAACTCGGAAGTATCAAAATAATAGAGAAAATATCTTCCAAGCAGCATCAGAACCTTCACTACGGAATTGTAAATTATTCAGTCTTCGCGAACGTGCGGAATTTTCCTATCCGGAACATCAGCTGAGCCAGAGACCTGAAACAGACGGCTATACATTCAGACGTCAATATAAATATTTACATATATCATAACTAAACGACAAACAATGCAAACACATCACGAGTAATTGATGGCTATCAACATGCGTGCTATATCTTCCGAAAGTCAAACCGCCGTGCTAATGTAATTTCTTTCCGATTGACGTCTTTGTCATATGGCATTAGGCGAATCAGCGCAGGCGTACTCAGTTCTCTTTGGAGTTGTGGATGTGTGTGCAGAGACAAAGGTTTTTGTGGTAGTCAGTGAAGTAGATGTGTTAGTTTTGGTGAATGAAAGTGGTTTTATTGTGATTATAAGTGTGTGCATGGAACATATACGTATGGAATTATGTTCAGCGAGTGTGGATACGTAATATTCATCTTACTGCTGGCTCCGTACATCGAAAGTGGTAAGCAAATTCACCTGACAACAAGCGCCCTTGCTACTTCGCTCTACCCCTCTGCCTCAAAGCGGACTTGTCACTATTATGATTCAGAAGTGCTTTGAACGAAAATAGTATTTTGCTTGACGGAGTATAAGCGTTGTACATTAGTCTGAACGACACATCATAATAATATGCTAATTCAGCGATATGCAAAGAAGATTTTTTTGTGTATCAGCTGATTTGTTTATGGGGGCAACTAAGGTCGATCTCTTGTATTGAACATGAAATTTAGATCAACCTTATATTTTTGTTGGAAGAATAGCCGTCGTAATGTTCAAACTGATAACAAAATAATATTTTTTTCCAAATTTTTGTTCATGTGAAAACAGTTTACTATTAAATAGCATTAGTTAACAACTACACTACTCAAATATTTGATCGTGTGTTTCAGCTGATAATTAGTTTGATAGATTTTGCTTTTGTCGAAGTGTTTTTATCAGTTTTAATAGGCTCCGGTTCTGATAACCATAATTTGATACCAATATATGGTCAGTTGTGATGGTAGCAAGATCTTGTTTACCTGCTATATGCAAAATCACAAATCGTATTGTAATTACCCTCTTGTTTTAAATTATCTCACTGTGAACTGATATGCAGTTTTTTTAAATCCCTCTGTGAACAAATACACAGTTCTTCAAAAGCCAATTTTTCTGTGATAACGTTTTCGTGTTTTGTTCGTTTTATGGCGTTATTTTTTTCTGTGGATTCATATAGTAATGAACCTAGGATCATATAAAGATTTTATTTACATTGAGAAAAACGTGCAAAGCAAGAAGCGTTTCGGAAGACACAATGTTTATTTAGCAGTTTATGTGTATTGAGCGAAAGTGAAAGGACGCGGTACGTCTCACATCTTTCATGGCGAAGAACACAGCATATGCTTAACTTCTTTTTGTTTCCTTTCTTGAATTCGAGTTTCCTTTATTCGAACGATTATCTAAAGTAGAAATTCGCTGTGAATATGATCGTCGGAAGGAGAGGATCATTTGACATGTGAGCAGTCGGCAAAGATATTCAATAACCATCGGAACAAGAATACGAGCGACTAGCGCAATAAGGATCTACTATGGGGCTATTAGAAATAAATAATGCAGAAGATTTTTGCTCTGCATTATAACTATATGAACGTAACCAATATGTACTCTACCCTTTAATTACAATATTGTTACGCCCTAGCTGGGTTTGCTAGCGTGTAAACGTGTGGGAGAAGGCAAATTTGCGATTAAGGCTCGTTTCTTGGTGAGAAAGCGTCCAATTCTAACGCAAAGGAATGATTGTTGGACGCCTTTTTCGTAACTAAGACGCCAGACGTGATGGCGCGGCGCCAGGACGTCGAACTAATAACTAGGAAACTTGTGATCAACTTCATCTGTTTGTCCAGATGTTTGTTTCCGTGACGTTTTTCACACCACCGGATCAAGACAAGTGGAACCATCATCTGATTCATGAATTATCGCAACTTGTGAAATAAGAGCTTTTACTGGCGTTAATAGATTTTCCATTTCTTCGCTACTGATGATCCGGTAAACATCACTAGGTATCGTCCAACAAATCACATTTTCTTTTGGAGAAATCAATATATATAAATTGCCGAAATGATGTGATGATGATAAACAATCATGACAAACAACATTAAGGGTTAGTCTTATTTTTGTACGTAATTATCCAAGACGGTGGTGCACCGTGCAGCAAATACTCTAAAAGAAGTTGAGGCAATTTTGCCTTCAAGGACGTATAAATTAATATTTCCATCCTACCCCAGGCTTCGTGTACAATCTTTCACTGTGCATTACTTTTTATTTCTGCTGTTGCCCTCTCTCCTATGTAATTTATTTATCTGATGTTCAATTTCCAATATTGCATTTGCACCGTGTGTGAGAATTGTATCTTCATTGCGGCTGCAGTCATCTGTTGTGTATTCAAATGCCTCAAGTTAGAAACTCCTTTTTGCCCCTGGATTCTTAGTTTTTTTCCAACGCACTGCATCATAAAGGACTTCTGGGAATGCCATGTTTTTTTCCAAAAAAAATCTTTTAATTGTGCCACATAAGCTACGAATGATTTAAAGTCGTAATCATTGGAGTTATCAATACTTAGGTTTGTGTTCGGGTAATATTTTTACTCTTGTGAGATGTCTCTGATAAATGCTTCCGCGTTTAGTTTTATATACAGATACCGTCCGTGAATTGAATTCTGTATATCATATTTTAATTCTGTTGTGATTTTCAACTTTGGTTTAGCTCTTTATTGTGTAGGAAATTATGGGAGAGGGAGTCCCAGCAAATTTGCTAGTTGTCGTTAAAGCTCCAATAGCAAAACAAACATTGAAGTGGATGTAAACAGATAGTAATAAGAACACTATGTAATCACTATTATTATATTAAGTTTATTTAACGACGCCATTGTTATCTAATAATAATGATAAGCATGAGGTATCAGTTCGTATCCAGTAGGCTGCCAAAGATGACCTTTTTGCAAGAGAGAAAGTAATCACATAATATGCTAAAGTCAGTCCATAGACTGTGTTTATATTAAATACAATGTAATTTCAAAACATGTATATGTGGAACGTGTGAATCACTGGAGGACATTCCTTCTTGCACTGGTCTTGAGCGAATCAGTACATTGAGACCAGTATAAGGAGGAGGAATGCGGACTGAAACAAAACAGTTTAGTAGACAAACGATGAAAGACAGAGGTACCACAAATGTCCCAAACCGCTCTGAGGATGGATAAAGGAAACATAAACGACAACTTGGCATTCGCCTGCGATTTTCGTACTTCTGATTGACGTCAGTGATTCGCATGCAGGGATATAATTACCGGTTAGTAAGTATTCATCCACAAGCATTCGCTTCCATTTTTTTTTTTTAATTCAATCCAGTAAGTCACAAATAGCTGAATACAATTAAACAAGCCTCAGTACTGGTATTCCTGCAATTTTAAGGGAATGTCAAAAGAAACGTCCTTAGGTTTGAGTGTGGATATACTAATCTTGTAGTCCCGGCGGAGGTTTGAGTCCTCCCTCGGGCATGGGTATGTGTGTTTGTCCTTGGGATAATTCAGGTTAAGTAGTGTGTAAGCTTAGGGACTGATGACCTTTGCTGTTAAGTCCCATAATATTTCACACACATTTGAACATACTAATCTTGACAATAAAAACCTTTAACCTTTCAGCAAACCTACTGAAATTGTGTGGTGTTACTGTCAACGCTATTTTTAAGCTTCTGTTTAATGTTCAATTATGCCGCGTAGTGTGTTTAAACCCCAAACTCTACAAGCTTATGGGATTGCCATGGGAACCTAATCCGATCAGTTTCATTCCTGATTAAGGTAGTCGTGGACTTCAATTCTGTAATACTTCGCATCTTATTCGTAAAGGGACTATTATGTATGATTTTATTACGTAAGCTTGTTACTCAGTCGGGATATAAGTTGGCAGTGAAGGAAACCAAGGTAGAATTCAAAAACCGAATTGAAGATCGGGGACAATAAACATAAATGAATTCGCTGAATGTGAATATCGTGACACCAGCTGTATTAGGGATCGATATACCACCTATTAATACAGTGCTACAGTGGAGCTCATCTGACACGACTACCTATTGACGACACGCAAAATTTTTTGACGGGCCGGGACTCGAACCCTGATTTGCCGGTTATCGCGACCAGTCGCCGTAACCACGTAACTATTCATGCACGCCTCCCACTTGCGATAAACGAGACTTCCGGGTTCAAGCCACAGTCCACAATTAATGTTCATATATAGCTAGTAAATCTATATCTAACACAGGTAATATCAAAATATGCGCATTCAGCTAATTTATTTCAAATTAATTACGACGCCTGTCAGTCGTTATTAATATCTGTCAATTCGGACAAGCAGGTAAATAATCTGAAGTTGGCCGATGACATTGTAATTCTGTCAGAAACAGCAAAAGACCTGGAAGAGCAGATGAACGGAATGGACAGTGTCTTGAAAGGAGGATATAAGATGAACATCAACAAAAGCGAAACGAGGATAATGCAATGTGTTGTTGTTGTGGTCTTCAGTCTTGAGACTGGTTTGATGCAGCTCTCCATGCTACTTTATCCTGTGCGGGCCTCTTCATCTCCCAGTACCTACTGCAGCCTACATCCTTCTGAATCTGCTTAGTGTATTCATCTCTTGGTCTCCCTCTACGATTTTTACCCTCCACGCTGCCCTCCAGTACTAAATAGGTGATCCCTTGATGCCTCAGTACATGTCCTACCAACCGATCCCTTCTTCTAGTCAAGTTGTGCCACAAACTCCGCTTCTCCCCAATTCTATTCAATACCTCCTCATTAGTTATGTGATCTACCCATCTAATCTTCAGCATTCTTCTGTAGCACCACATTTCGAAATCTTCTATTCTCTTCTTGTCTAAGCTATTTATCGTCCATGTTTCACTTCCACACATGGCTACACTCCATACAAATAGTTTCAGAAACGACTTCCTGACACTTAAATCAATACTCGACGTTAACAAATTTCTCTTCTTCAGAAACGCTTTCCTTGCCATTGCCAGTCTACATTTTATATCCTCTCTACTTCGACCATCATCAGTTATTTTGCTCCCCAAATAGCAAAACTCCCAGTCGAATTAAAATGGTTGGTGCTGAGGGAATTAGATTAGGAAATGAGACACTTAAAGTAGTAGATGAGTTTTGCTATTTGGGGAGCAAAATAACTGGTGATGGTGGAAGTAGAGAGGATATAAAATGTAGACTGGCAATAGCAAGGTAAGCGTTTTTGAAGAAGAGAAATTTGTTAACATCGAGTATTGATTTGTGTGTCAAGAAGTCGTTTCTGAAAGTATTTGTATGGAGTGTAGCCATGTATGGAAGTGAAACGTGGACGATAAATAGTTTGGACAAGAAGAGAATATAAGCTTTCGAAACGTGGTGCTACAGAAGAACTTTGAAGATTAGATGGGTAGATCACATAACTAATGAGGAGGTATTGAATAGAATTGGGGAGGAGAGATATTTGTGGCACAACTTGACTAGAAGAAGGAATCGATTGGTAGAACATCTTCTGAGGCATGAAGGGATTACCAATTTAGTACTGGAGGGCAGCGTGGAGAGTAAAATTCGTAGAGGGAGACCAAGAGATGAATACACTAAGCAGATTCAGAAGGATGTAGGCTGCAGTAGGTACTGGGACATGAAGAAGCTTGCACAGGATAGAGTAGCATGGAGAACTGCATGAAACCAGTATCTGGACTGAAAACAATAACATTGAGCTGACAAAAGTCAAGGGATAGTGACACTCACATATACAGATGGCGGCAGTGACGCGTCCACAAGGTATGAAAGGGCTGTGCATTGGCGGAGCTGTCATTTGTATTCAGGTGATTGACGTGGAAAGGTTTCTGAATTGATTATGGCCGCGCGGCGGGAACTTTCAACGCGAAATGGTAACTGGAGCTAGAGCGATGGAACATTCATTTTGGAAGAGGAAATTCAGTATTCTGAGATCCACAATGTCAAGAGTGTGCCAGCATACCACATTTCAAGCATTACGTATTATCACGGACAACGCAGTGAGCGACGGCCTTCACTTAACGACCGAGAGCATCGTCGTTTGCGTCGAGTTGTCGATGCTAACAGACAAGCTACACTACGTGTAATAACCGCAGACATCAATGTCGGTTATACGACGGAGTCGAGACGCGATGCGCGATGATGGGTGTCTCCGTCGGTTGACGAGAGACAAGATGTGAAAAAGCTCTTAAGAAATCGTTCCTCGCCTAATGATTAAAGTTTTATTGTGAATTCGCACAGTTTCCTTATTAACGCAAACTGCGCGCTCTGATTGCCTCTTATGGTTTGATGTTGAATTATTATGTACCCGGTTAACACTTCAGTGCAGTACTTGATGAATCTTCCCTCGTGTGCGTCGTCCACATCACCAAAAGCGAGGAAAAAAATTCAGTTGCAGATCTTATTGTTCGTTCCCAGAATGAGATTTTCACTCAGCGGAGTGTGCGCTGATATGAAACTTCCTGGCAGATTAAAACTGTGTGCCAGACCGAGACTCGAACTCGAGACCTTTCCCTTTCGCGGGCAAGTGCTCTACCTACTGAGCTATCCAAGCACGACTCACGCCCCATCCCCACAGCTTTTCTTCTGCCAGTACCTCGTCTCCTACCTTCCAAACTTTACAGAAGCTCTCCTGCGAACCTTGCAGAACTAGCACTCCTGCAGAGTGAAAATATCATTCTGGAAACATTTCCCAGGCTGTGGCTAAGCTAAGTCTCCGCAATATCCTTTCTTTCAGGAGTGCTAGTTCTGCAAGGTTCGCAGGAGAGCTTCTGTAAAGTTTGGAAGGTAGGAGAAGAGGTACTGGCAGAAGTAAAGCTGTGAGGATAGGGCATGAGTCGTGCTTGGGTAGCTCAGTCGGTAGAGCACTTGCCCGCGAAAGGCAAAGGTCCCGAGTTCGAGTCTCGGTCTGGTACACAGTTTTAATCTGCCAGGAAGTTTCGTATTGGTCGTTGTTTGTTCGTTGCTAAGTAAAATTGTTCGCTCTATATGATGCAAGATCCACAGATACTCTTTAACAATGTCTTAATTATCTTGCTTCGTAATATTATGTATGTCCAAACCTTCCTTGTCTCAACTAACAGTCCATTTATTTCCTAGTTAAATAGTCACTGTTCATTCACTTTTGATGAGCAATTACCAAATATTCATAGACTGATGGAGGCGACACGTTGAATTTCCACTTTTAGTGAAAAAATTTATTGTTTCTTTTCGCTAAATACTTTATAAACATCACGCACACACGCTTAATTAGCACTGGCAGTTCTGTTAGTTTCAAGTATCGTGACAATTACGACAGCTTTAACCCTCGGCGTAATTGTATCTTCTTCATGCATTCGTGTCAATGTCTCCTACTCAACACTAAACGTGTATTATAGTCCTGTGAAACTTTGTCCATTCCTTTCTGTAAGTTCACTTATATGATGATGAGTCCAATAATGCCTACTTCCGTCAAAAAGTCCAACAACTCGGTATACACAGTCAGCGTACTATCTCGCTTCAAGTCTCTAGTCTGAATATCAGTTCACAAAAATCCGTGCGTCTAGTCACGCAACAACGACTCTTAAAAGTAAAACAATCTCGTCACGCTCTGTTCGCTCAACTATGACTTGATAGCACGATAGCTAGCAAGCAACTTACTTTTTCCGTGAATGAGTATTGTAGACGCATTGAATTTCTTCGTTGCGTTTACAACTCTCTTCCACGTAAAAGTTATCTCTGACCGACATTTTTTTTGGACTTAAGTTTCATGGTATTAATTTGCAATTATTACTTAAATGTTTGGCAAATAACTAAATACGACCTTTCTTTCTTCTTCCTTTATACCAAAACACACTCTGTAATGCTTAATGTTGGTGTTTATCAAGACTTTCTGGTGTTATATCATCGGCAAAGTTGTCGAACCTGTCAGGATAACTTTTCCCTACTTTACATCCTGATGGTCTTTCCTAATTGCGTTTTGGGTAGGGTGACCAGAAGTCCGGATTAATCCGGTCATGTCCTCCTTTTTAGCTTTTTAGCCTTTTTGTCCGGGCGGATTTTTACAGTATCCGGCTTTTTCGCAAAGTTGAGCGTAATACAATTAAATTTACAATACGTCCCGTTTTATTGCTTTTTTCTTAAATACTTTAGCTATTGGCACAACCTTCGTGATAAACACGCACGAAGGCGGTGTTAGTAGGTGGCACCAGGATGGTCGATGTTATCGTTGATCGATCTATAAGCGAATACAAATATCGATTATTTTAAATTTTCGTTTCGTATCTTCGCTTTGTATTGGCTTGGCCTCCTGTAGTGCACGTGTGATTTATGATTGTAATTTTTAACCGAGTGAGTTACGTAAAATATTTGGCTATGTCTAAACGAAAGTGTACATTTTCTGATGTCCTTTTCTGCGAATATCCAGCTTTCAAGAAAGGGAGAAATGAATTTGAAGCGGAATGTAGGATATGTAGAGCTGGAACGTACGTGTTATTGAGTGGCCAATAAAGGTAAGAAATAACCCGACAGATTAACCATCATGGTTTTATTTCATTGCTTCATAGTCACTCAATTTATTTGTATTCGGAAGGTTAAAGTGCCGTTTACATGTCGTCAATTGTTGCTTGAATTGTAGATGTTGGTAGCGGTGCGTCGAATGAAGGGAGGTGAATGGTGTTAAGTTTTTCGCTTTGTAAACAATTCTGTGTTGTTTACATAACAAAACAATTGACGCCACACTGTCACCAGAATCAATGTTTATAAAAATGGTTCAAATGGCTCAGAGTACTATGGGACTGAACATCTATGGTCATCAGTCCCCTAGAACTTAGAACTACTTAAACCTAACTAACCTAAGGACATCACACAACACCCAGCCATCACGAGGCAGACAAAATCCCTGACCCCGCCGGGAATCGAACCCGGGAACCCGGGCGTGGGAAGCGAGAACGCTACCGCAAGACCACGAGATGCGGGCAATGTTTATAATTTTTTTTTATTGCTCAGTTAAACACCACCTGACCATCAGTAACAATTAACTACTAGTTTTACCGGTAATTCCCGGCAGTCACGTGACTTGTACAAAGCTGATGGGTGGTATCCCTCGTGTGCAGTTGACCCGTTTGACGTGTCCTCTTTTTTTCTTCCTTTGTCCTCCTTGTTGAAGCTGTTTGTCCTCCTTTTTAAACAACTGCATCTGGTCACCTTTGGTTTGGGGTTCATTAGGGTGTTACAGAGTCCAGTGGGAAGAACATGACATCGTCTGGAGCGCGTCTCCTGCACTCACGAGCATCATCGGTTAGACCCTAGACAACTGGAATACCGTGGCGTGGTCAGATGAGCCCCGATTTTAGTTGCTAAAAGCTGTTGGAAAAATGAAATGGAGTCCCATGCTTCTTTACAGAGCGTAGGGGAACGATGCGGGAGACCCGCACCGCCTTACTAGGCAAGGTCCTAACGGAGGTGATTAGCCGTTGCCTTCCTCCGACCGTAATGGGGATGAATGATGATGATGAATACGACACAACAAGACCCAGTCATTTCGAGGCAGGAAAAATCCCTGACCCCGCCGGGAATCGAACCCGGGACCCAGTGCTTGGGAAGCGAGAACGCTACCGCGAGACCACGAGGGCGGAGAGCTCTTAGGAGAGTTCAAATGTGGCCCAGACCCCACGAAGTCATGGACCCAAGTTGCCAACAAGTCATTGTGCAGGTTGGTAGTGGTGCCATGATATCAGTGACTGCAAATGATTATGTCCGACTACTTGGAGACCATTTACAGCCACTCACGAACTTCGCATTCCCGAAGAACGCTGAAATTCTTATGGATGACACTGTGCCGTGTCAACGGGCCACAGTTGTTCGCGATTGGTTCGCGTTCTGGACAATCTGAGCGAATGATTTGGCCGCCCAGACCGCCCGACATGAATCCCATCTGACATTTATTGGACTTAACCGAGAGGTCAGTTGGTGCACAAAATCCTGCATTGAGGCAGCACGGTTCATTTTTTTCTGCATGGGACTCCAACGACTTGTCGAGTCTATGCACCTCGACTACTGCACCACACGAGGCAAAAGGAGGTCCGACCCGATATTAGAAGATATCCCATGACTTTTGTCATCTCAGTGTATTAAATTCTGCATCTACATCCATATTCCGCAAGCCACCAGACGGTGTGTTGCGGAGGGTACCTTGAGTACCTCTATCGGTTCTCCCTTCTATTCCAGTCTCGTATTGTTCGTGGAAAGAAAGATTGTCGGTATGCCTCTGTGTGGGCTCCAATCTCTCTGATTTTATCCTCATGGTCTCTTCGCGAGGTATACTTAGGAGGGAGCAATATATGCTTGACTCCTCGGTGAAGGCATGTTGTCGAAACTTCAACAAAAGCCCGTACCGAGCTACTGAGCGTCTCTCTTGCAGAGTCTTCCACTGGAGTTTATCTGTCATCTCCGTAACGCTCTGGTGATTGTTAAATGATACCGTAACGAAGCTCCGTTGGATCTTCTCTATCTCTTCTATCAACCCTATCTAGTACGGATCCCACAACGGTGAGCAGGATTCAAGCAGTAGGCGAGTAAGTGTACTGTAACCTACTGCCTTTGTTTTCGGACTGCATTTCCTTAGGATTCTTCCAATGAATCTCAGTCTGGCACCTGCTTTACCGACGATTAATTTTATGTGATCATTCCATTTTAAATAACTCCTAATGCCTACTCCCAGATAATTTATGGAATTAACTGTCTCCAGTTGCTGACTTGCTATATTGCAGCTAAATGATAAAGCATCTTTCTTTCTATGTATTCGCAGCACATTACAATTGTCTACTTTGAGATTCAATTGTCATTCCTTGCACCATGTGTCAATTCGTTGCAGACTCTCCTGCATTTCAGTACAATTTTCCATTGTTATAACCTCTCGATATATTACAACATCATCCGCAAAAAGCCTCGGTGAACTTCCGGTGTTATCCGCAAGGTCATTTATGTATGCTGTGAATAGCAACGGTCCTACGACACTCCCCTGCGGCACACCTGAAATCACTCTTACTTCGGAAGACTTCTCTCCATTGAGAATGACACATTGCGTTCTGTTATCTAGGAACTATTCAATCCAGTCACACAGTTCGGACGGGCAACAGAAAGAATAGCTTTTCTGAAAAAGATAAATATGCAGGTATTCTTTTCTGAAAGTAGTTGTATGGATGGCAGGGTTATACGGAAGTGAAGCGTGGACGATAAGCAGTACAGGAAAGATGATAATAGGTTTTGAAATGTTGTGCTACAGATGAATGTTGAAAATGCATAGGTCACAGCGTACTGATTTGAGGAAAAAAGAAATTTGTCGCATATTACACTAAGAAAATGGGTAGGTTGATGAGACATTTCCTGAGGCCTCAAGGAATAATGAATATGGCAGTGGAGAGACGTGTTGGAAACTAAGGCCTGCCCTGAGTAAGCTTGTTAAAGAGCTTGTACTGCGCTGAACAAAAAGTGCACACTTGAACGTGCAGGGTAAGTCGTGGCCAGAATAGTGTTCTGTGTCGTTTTGAGTGCATTATGTCGGAGCTAAGTGGATTCGAACGTGGACAAATTGGTTACGTAAGCACGCATCATACGAGAAGCAAGAAAGTAGTCGAAGTGTTTGTGTTCAAGAAACACTGCATAGGAGTTTTATACCGTATTCGATAGTAGTAGATAGTCATCGAAGAGGATTGTGACGATAAACAACAGAACGGTGTCGTTTGGTGGAACCACACCGGGATTCGCGTGGAGCGATGTGCGGAAAACCACGGAAAATGTAAATCTGTACTGCCGGACTACAAGGTGAACTGTGTTCCGCTCGAATGGAAATCCTATATTTTTTATCACTGCAGCATCTCGAGAGGTGCCTTGGTTACATTTATTTTCACTTATGGGGTTCCTACAGCCGTCGCTGCATCCCATATAATTATCTGTCGCTGTCGGTTTCTGTGCTGTCACGCTTATATGAGATACAGATTCCAAGTGCACATTCAAGCAAATTTCTTGGAATATACAGAAACTTTCATATACCCGTGTCATGGACACCTCGATCACCGTTTAGTCCTGAAACAAAAATTTGCGCGTAACTCAACACTGCAGTATGTTGGTATGGAAATCGTCCAACTTAACTTGAGGCATGCCAGTGGTGATCATAGGGCACAAAGAGAAAACCACTATTGCCGCTTCATGGCGAGGAGTCCACAGCTTGTGGTCTCGGGGTAGCGTTCTCGCTTCCCGAGCACTGGGTCCCGGGTTCGGTTCCCGGCGGGAGGGGGGGGGGGGGGGTTAGGGAGTTCACCCGCCTTGAGATGACTGGGTGTTTGTGCTCATCATTTCAACATCATTCGTGAAAGAGGCGAGATTGGGCTGAGCAAAGGTTGGATATTTGTATGGGCGCTGATAACCGAGCAGTTGAGCGCCCCTCAAACCAGTCATCATCATCATGGCGAGGAATGTTGCTGTCGGAATATATCCGGCTACGCTGATACCGTGTGAAGCTCGCACTGTGTTCTGATCACTTGCTATTATGACGCACGGAAGTAACAAGGTGAAGCTGCGTTGCGACGACCTTCGCGAGTGGTATTTACGAGGTGCATTCAAGTTCTAAGGCCTCCGATTTTTTTTCTCCGGACTGGAAAGAGATAGAAACATGCGCATTGTTTTAAAATGAGGCCGCATTCATTGTCAATACGTCCCACAGATGGCAGCACCGTACGGCAGATGGAATTTTACCGCCAGCGGCGAGAATGAGAATTGTTTTAAATACTTAAAATGGCGACGTTTTCCTTACTTGAACAGCGTGCAATCATTCGTTTTCTGAATTTGCGTGGTGTGAAACAAATTGAAATTCATCGACAGTTAAAGGAGACATGTGGTGACGGAGTTATGGATGTGTCGAAAGAGCGTTCGTGGGTGCGAAAGTTTAATGAAGGCAGAACCTTGTGTGACAACAAACCGAAAGAACCTCGGGCTCGCACAAGCCGGTCTGACGACATGATCGAGAAAGTGAAGAGAATTGTTTTGGAGGATCGCCGAATGACTGTTGAACAGATCGCCTCCAGAGTTGGCATTTCTGTGGGTTCTGTGCACACAATCCTGCATGACGACCTGAAAATGCAAAAAGTGTCATCCAGGTGGGTGCCACGAATGCTGACGGACGACCACACAGCTGCCCGTGTGGCATATTGCCGAGCAATGTTGACGCGCAGCGACAGCACGAATGGGACTTTCTTTTCGTCGATTGTGACAATGGATGAGACGTGGATGCCATTTTTCAATCCAGAAACAAAGCGCCAGTCAGCTCAATGGAAGCACACAGATTCACCGCCACCAAAAAAATTTCGAGTAACTGCCAGTGCTGAAAAAATAATGGTGTCCATGTTCTGGGACAGCGAGGGCGTAATCCTTACCCATTGCGTTCCAAAGGGCACTATGGTAACAGGTGCATCCTACGAAAATGTTTTGAAGAACAAATTCCTTCCTGCACTGCAACAAAAACGTCCGGGAAGGGCTGTGCGTGTGCTGATTCACCAAGACAATGCACCCGCACATCGAGCTAAATTTCGCAACAGTTTCTTCGTGATAACAACTTTGAAGTGATTCCTCATGCACCCTACTCACCTGACCTGGCTCCTAGTGACTTTTTGGCTTTTTCCAACTATGAAAGACACTTTCCGTGGCCGCACATTCACCAGCCGTGCTGCTATTGCCTCAGCGATTTTCCAGTGGTGAAAACAGACTCCTAAAGAAGCCTTCGCCGCTGCCATGGAATCATGGCGTCAGCGTTGTGAAAAATGTGTACGTCTGCCAGGGCGATTACGTCGAGGAGTAACGCCAGTTTCATCGATTTCGGATAGTAGTTAATTAGAAAAAAAAAATCTCAGGCCTTAGAACTTGAATGCACCTCGTATTTGTAGCAGTGTGTATGAAATAAAAATAAGGGCACAGCTCAAGATCAGACGATAAGCAGTTAACTGTGTAGTGACTATTACAGCGCCACTCAGCCTTAGCTCGTAAAGAATGACAGCAGCGGTAAGTGTCACGAAAACTGAAGTGTTCCGAGAGTTAGGAGCAGTACTAGGATATCAGGCCTCAAGACAGCGTACACGGACCTATGTAGCTTCGAGACCTAGAAGATTTCGTATCGCCCGCAGTTCAAACGCTTAGAGACCCGTGGTCTAGCATAATGAGGACGGGCGTCATCGTGTAGTAGCGTGACCTCACGCAGTCTTCCTGATCATTGTTCGTGGATTGTGTGTACAAGACACGGGCGATACTGAAATCAACGATAGTGTACGAAACGCTCTACAATTCTCAGCTGACTGGCGGCGGCTAAAGCCTTTAAAGCATACCCTGTTCTCTATGAGATCTGGCTTATAGCAGTTGCTTACCACGTAGCAGGCTGCCAATTGCCTTCGGAAAAGAAGGGGAAGGTGAGCGGATATTAATTATACGCAGCCACACGGACTAAACAATGTGTTTGGTAAATTAAAATTATGTGTTGGAGCTGATCTCGAAACCAGGAACTTGCCTTTCGTGACCAATACTGGTACTGGCGGAAGTAAAACTGTAGGGGCGGGTCGTGGATGTTGCTTGGATAGCTCAGTTGGTAACAGCATTGGCAGCAAACGGAAAGGTCCAGCACATAGCTTTCATCTGCCAGTAAGTTGGGGTGGGTTGTTTGGGGAAGGAGACCAGACAGCGAGGTCATTGGTCTCAACGGACTAGGGTAGGACGGGGAAGGAAGTCGACCGTGCCCTTTGAAAGGAACCATCCTGGCATTTGCCTGGAGCGATTTAGGGAAATCACGGAAAACCTGCCAGTAAGTTGCATAACAGGTGAATTATGTATGTCCAAAAACGAGCTGAAATTTCGGAAATTTGTGGTAAGTTCCTGCGGAACCAAACAGCTGAGGTCATCGGTCCCTAGGCTTACACACTACTTAATCTAACTTAAACTAACTTACGCTAAGGACAACTCACACACCCGAGGCACGATTCGAACCGCCGACGTGGGTAACCGCGCGAACCGTGGCAAGGCGCCCCAGACCACGCGGCTACGCCACACGGCCACGAACTGAGAAACAGAATTTGTAAATATAGTTCTGGTCAAGTACTGAAGTGTGTGGTTCAATTGAGGAGCTTCTAAAAGAAATGAGTGTCTCTCTGTGCGAATGATATGGACGGCACGAACGGTAGATACGCCAAATTCTGCACTTAACCCATCACACACAGTAACAGCTGTCTGACTGTGCATCCGAGGCGCGTTGGACCAGCCACAATGCATTTACATCATACATGTTCTTCATGTCAATGGATATGACTGAACGAGTTGGAATGATGTGTTGTAGGAGCAACTCGAAAGTATTGGCACTTTATTATAGGTGCCGGCCGAAGTGGCCGAGCAGTTCTAGGCGCTACAGTCTGGAACCGCGCGACCGCTACGGTCGCAGGTTCGAATCCTGCCTGGGGCATGGATGTGTGTGGTGCCCTTAGGTTAGTTAGTTTTAAGTAGTTCTAAGCCCTAGGGAACTGATGACCTCAGAAGTTAAGTCCCATAGTGCTCAGAGCCATTTGATCCATTTTTACTATTATTATTATTATTATTATTATTATTATTATTATTATTATTATAGGTACTTCTCAGCAAATGCCTGTCTCTGTATCCCTCTTGCAATGTAATTGTCAAGTGGAATAAGTCTGAAACTCAGTTTCTGTTCTGGATGAAGGAAGAGATTAATTGGCTTGGACCAAACAGTAAAGCATACTGTACGCAACGATCGTTTGACTACTGCAAATCACTTTCACTCTATCAGTTGTGATGCTGCTCAGCAACCACACACTAGAAGAACGAGTTTGCATCGTCCATCAATATGGTACCAATGACCGGTATGGGGAATCGTGGAAGACGGTTTCATGAAATAGTGAATCTCAGTAAATCATGCAGAACTCAGTGTATGGACCAGGAGCTCTTCTCGACTCCTGTATTTACCTTAGTGTGTTGTGGTGACGGCGAAATTCAGTGTGAGCTTCTCTGTTGTTTTGAACTGTTGCTCTTTTAAAGGCCATGCACCAGCTCTTCTCACTCAGAGAAATTTCCTTACTTTTGCATAAAGCCACCATTTCTCGTTAGCAGGGGCGTTGCAAGATAGGAATGGTCGTTGTTGTTCACAAGCCGACTGACGACGAGTAAGCAGAGATGCACGTTGGCCACCCGCTGGTATTTCTTTTTTTCAGAGCACGCGGTACCCGTACACCCGATCACGGCGGTGGAATGATTATACAAAGAAGAACCGAAGAAACTGGTTCACCTCCTTAATATCGTGTGGGCCCGCCACGAGCAAGTAGAAGTGCCCCAACAAGACGTGCCCTGGACTCGGCTAATGTCTGAAGTAGTGCTGGAGGGAACTGACATCATGAATCGTGCAGGGCTTTCCACAAATCCGTAAGAGTACAGGGGGGATATCTTCTGGAGCACGTTGCAAGGCATCCCAGATATGCTCTATAATGTTCATTTCTGGGGAGCTTGGTGGCTAGCGTAAGTGGTTAATCTCAGAAGAGTGTTCCTGGAGCGACTCTGTAACAGTTCTGGACGTGTGGGGTGTCGCATTGTTCTACTGGAATTGCCCAAGCCCGTCGGAATGCACAATGGGCATGATTGGATGCAGGTGATCAGACAGAATGCTTACGCGCGTGTCACCTGTCAGAGTCGTATCTAGACGTATCAGGGGCACCATATCACTCCAACTGCACACGCCCCACACTACAGCAGAGCCTTCACCAGCTTGAACAGACCCCTGCTGACATGCAGACTCCATGAGGTTGTCTCCATACCCGTACACGTCCATCCGCTCGATACAATTTGAAACGAGACCCGTCCGACACGGCAACATGTTTCCAGTCATGAAGAGTCCAATGTCGGTGTTGACGGGCCCAGGCGAGGCGAAAAGCTTTGTGTCGTGCAGTCATCAAGGGTACGCGAGTGGGCCTTCTGCTCCGAAAGCCCATATCGATGATGTTCCGTTGAATGGTTCGCACGCTGACACCTGTTGATGGGCCAGCATTGAAATCTGCAGCAATTTGCGGAGGGGTTGCACTTCTGTCACGTTGAACGATTCTCTTCAGTTGTCGTTGGTCCCATTCTTGCTTGACGTTTTACTGGTATCCTGATATTGACGGTACACTAGTGAAAAGGTCGTACGGGAAAATCTCCACTTCGTCGCTACCTCGGAGATGCTGTGTCCCACGCTCGTGCGCCGACTATAACACCACGTTCAAACTCACTTAACTCTTGATAACCCGCCATTGTAGCAGCAGTAACCTATCTAACAACTGCGCCAAACACTTCTTGTCTTATACAGGGTTATTTCAAATGATTGAAGCGATTTCACAGCTCTACAATAACTTTATTATTTGAGATATTTTCACAATGCTTTGCACACACATACAAAAACTCAAAAAGTTTTTTTAGGCATTCACAAATGTTCGATATGTGCCCCTTTAGTGATTTGGCAGACATCAAGCCGATAATCAAGTTCCTCCCACACTCGGCGCAGCATGTCCCCATCAATGAGTTCGAAAGCATCGTTGATGCGAGCTCGCAGTTCTGGCACGTTTCTTGGTAGAGGAGATTTAAACACTGAATCTTTCACATAACCCCACAGAAAGAAATCGCATGGGGTTAAGTCGGGAGAGCGTGGAGGCCATGATATGAATTGCTGATCATGATCTCCACCACGACCGATCCATCGGTTTTCCAATCTCCTGTTTAAGAAATGCCGAACATCGTGATGGAAGTGCGGTGGAGCACCGTCCTGTTGAAAGATGAAGTCGGCGCTGTCGGTCTCCAGTTTTGGCATGAGCCAATTTTCCAGCATGTCCAGATACACGTGTCCTGTAACGTTTTTTTCCCCTTTAAACCGTGAGATTGCACAAAACACGTTAACTTTTGGTGAATTGCGAATTTGCTGCACGAATGCGTGAGGATTCTCTACCGCCCAGATTCGCAAATTCTGTCTGTTCACTTCACCATTAAGAAAAAATGTTGCTTCATCACTGAAAATAAGTTTCGCACTGAACGCATCCTCTTCCATGAGCTGTTGCAACCGCGCCAAAAATTCAAAGCGTTTGACTTTGTCATCGGGTGTCAGGGCTTGTAGCAATTGTAAACGGTAAGGCTTCTGCTTTAGCCTTTTCCGTAAGATTTTCCAAACCCTCGGCTGTGGTACGTTTAGCTCCCTGCTTGTTTTATTCGTCGACTTTCGCGGGCTATGCGTGAAACTTGCCCGCACGCGTTCAAACGTTTCTTCGCTCACTGCAGGCCGACCCGTTGATTTCTCCTTACAGAGGCATCCAGAAGCTTTAAACTGCGCATACCATCGCCGAATGGAGTTAGCAGTTGGTGGATCTTTGTTGAACTTCATCCTGAAGTGTCGTTGCACTGTTATGACTGACTGATGTGAGTGCATTTCAAGCACGACATATGCTTTCTCGGCTCCTGTCGCCATTTTGTCTCACTGCGCACTCGAGCGCTCTGGCGGCAGAAACCTGAAGTGCGGCTTCAGCCGGACAAAACTTTGAGTTTTTCTACGTATCTGTAGTGTGTCATGACCATATGTCAATGAGTGAAGCTACAGTGAATTTATGAAATCCCTTCAATCATTTGTAATAGCCCTGTATAGGCGTTGCCCACCGCAGCGACGTATTCTACCTGTTAACATATCTCTGTATTTCAGTACGGCCCGCCACCGGTAGCTGAGTGGTCAGCGCGACAGAATGTCAATCCTACGGGCCCGGGTTTGATTCCCGGATGGGTCGGAGATTTTCTCCGCTCAGGGACTGGGTGTTGTGTGGTCCTAATCATCGTCATTTCATCCCTATCGACGCCCAAGTCGCCGAAGTGGCGTCAAATCGAAAGACTTGCACCCGGCGAACGGCCTACCCGACAGGAGGTCCTAATCACACGACATTTACATTTTTATTTGAATACGCATGCCTGTACCAGTTCCTTTGGCGCTTCAGTGTAGATCATCTTAGTTGCCAGTTCTCGAGTACACTGGTGTGGATCATTGTGGATTAACGTTCGCTTCGGTGTGAACGTAACGTTAAAATTATCTGAACATCTCGTAGCGAAATAGACTGGTGCATGGTTGCAGGAAGGCAATGAGGGGTGGTGGCAGAGTGGTAGGGGAGAATTACACAGCTGCGCTGCATTCAAGGAGCCGGGTTAACCGCTCCCCTATCCATTCCGCGTCCTACAAAGGCAGCGACTTCGGCTGCGCGCGGGGCGCTGCTTAATCCCGCGCTTACGCCACTGCGAGAACACACAGTTACAGCGTTAATGCATCTTAGGGCTCCATTTAACGTCAGGTCGGCGCATTGTGAGCCCGTGATGGAGCGAGTCTGCCTCCACAGAGACGAAAAGCCGCTATTTAAAACCCGCGCTGAGAAAACGCACAGGGTCACCTAGGAAACGTGGCTGTTACATTCCTCCGCAACAGCACACCGGAGAAACGAGAGTTGAAAAACATTCCGCACCTCCCAAGAACAACTGAATTCTTGTTCCTTTTTACTATCGACTACGGAATAGATACACGACTGGCCATTAAAATTGCTACACCAAGAAGAAATGCAGGTGATAAACGGGTATTCATTGGACAAATATATTATACTTCAACTGACATGTGATTATATTTTCACGCAATTTGGGTGCATAGATCCTGAGAAATCAGTACCCAGAACAACCACCTCTGGCCGTAATAACGGCCTTGATACGCCTGGGCATTGAGTCAAACAGAGCTTGGATGGCGTGTACAGGTACGGCTGCCCATGCAGCTTCAACACGATACCACATTTCATCAAGAGTAGTGACTGGCGTATTGTGACGAGCTAGTTGCTCGGCCACCATTGACCAGACGTTTTCAATTGGTGAGAGATCTGGAGAATGTGCTGGCCAGGGCAGCAGTCGAACATTTTCTGTATCCAGAGAGGCCCGTACAGGACCAGCAACATGCGGTCGTGCATTACCCTGCTGAAATGTAGGGTTTCACAGGGATCGAATGTAGGGTAGAGCCACGGGTCGTATCACATCTGAAATGTAACGTCCACTGTTCACTGCGTAAAAGAGGTGACCGAGACGTGTAACCAATGGCACCCCATACCATCAGGCCGGGTGATACGCCAGTATGGCGATGACCAATACACGCTTCCAATGTGCGTTCACCGCGATGTCGCCTAACACGGATGCGACCATCATGATGCTGTAAACAGAACCTGGATTCATCCGAAAAATGACGTTTTGCCATTCGTGCACCCAAGTTCGTCGTTGAGTACACCATCGCAGGCGCTCCTGTCTGTGATGCAGCGCCAAGGGTAACACCAGCCACGGTCTCCGAGCTGATAGTCCATGTTGCTGCAAACGTCGTCGAACTGTTCGTGCAGATGGTTGTTGTCTTGCAAACGTCCCATCTGTTGACTCCGGGATCGAGACGTGGTTGCACGATCCGTTACAGCCATGCGGATAAGATGCCTGTCATCTCGACTGCTAGCAATACAAGGCCGTTGGGATCCAGCACGGCGTTCCGTATTACCCTCCTGAAACCACCGATTCCATATTCTGCTAACAGTCATTGGATCTCGACCAACGCGAGCAGCGATGTCGCGATACGATAAACCGCAATCGCGATAGGCTACAATCCGACCTTTATCAAAAATCGGAAACGTGATGGTACGCATTTCTCCTCCTTACACGAGGCATCACAACAACGTTTCACCAGGCAACGCCGGTCAACTGCTGTTTGTGTATGAGAAATCGGATGGATGCTTTCCTCATGTCAGCACGTTGTAGGTGTCGCCACCGGCGCCAACCTTGTGTGAATGCCCTGAAAAGCTAATCATTTGCCTATGACAGCATCTTCTTCCTGTCGGTTAAATTTCGCGTCTGTAGCACGTCATCTTCGTGGTGTAGCAATTTTAATGGCCAGTAGTGTATAAAAATCGACAAATTTCGTGTGAGATGATTTTGTACTTTCTTTATCTGTTGGCTTTCGGAAGGTGTTCGGTATACACTGTGACGAAAGTCATGGGATAGTAGTATGCATATAAAGAGATGGTCGTAGGATCGCGTACACAAGGCGCAGTAGCGCAGCGCATTGCCGGAGTTGTCATTTGTACTCAGGTGATTCAAAGGAAAAGATTTCTGACGTTATTATGGCGGTAGACTTCGAACGCAGAATGATAGTTGTAGCTAGATGCATGGGACATTCCATTCCGGAAATCGTAGTGGAATTCAGTATTCTGAGATCCGCAGTGGCAAGAGTGTGCTAAGAATACCGAATTTCAGTTTTTAGCTCTCACCACGGACAAAGCAGTGGCCAACGACCTTCACTTAACAACGGAAAGCTGCGTCGTTAGCGTAGAGTTGTCGCTGGCAACAGACAACCTCAGAAATCAATGTAGGACGTACGGTGAACGTGTCAGAACAGGATGGTGAAATCTGGCGTTAATGGACTGTGACGGCAGACAACCGAATCGAGTGCCTTTGCTAACAGCACATCGCCAGCAGCACCTCTCCCGGGGCCCTATTCTATATCGTTCATACCGATCGGTGCAGTACGTAAATCGGCTGTTGTCACTGTAACTCTGGTTGTGGTTATCTGAAACATGAAATTAACAAATTACCCTCATCCTTTCAGTTCATCTTAGGGATTTGCAAAGGTAATTTTTTTGAGAAATAAATGACCCTTTTTTTGGACCCCCTGCTGTGGCCGAAAAATACCAAATATCAGTATGAAAAAATCGGCTACGATGAACTGAAGATAATTCAGTTTTTTTTTCAAGGGAGACCAAAAATCTGTAAAATCGGATGAAAATTGTTGCGTAGGCAACGACAACCATGCCGAAAAACATGGTTTTGAGAAAAACGCTTTTAAAGTTTTACAACTATTTATCGTATGAAAAAAGGGACAAAGCTTGAAATATACGGGATATCATCAGTGCCTGGTCCATAGTAACTACTGACCCGGTTAGTGGATGGCCGCTTTCCGCTTCTTCGATGACGAAAATGAGGGCTTATCAGGTCAAAGTTGATTTCGTCGCTGAGCACTTTCCCGCTGGCGTCGCTATCTTTACAGAATCGGCGCATTTCATGGCCGATTTTGATTTGAGGGGCATTTGCCACCTGCATTGATACAGTATGGCCTACATTGAATAGACATACGGCCAAATTTGAACCAATGTTGACAATTTCGCTTCGTATGGATGTTATTTCTGGAGCGTGTCTCCAAATGAGACTGTTGAAACTTTCGTTCGCGTTTTGAGTAAAACTGCCCAAACAACGCTCCAGCAAAACAGATTTGAAACTTTCTGGCAGATTAAAACTGTGTGCCGGACAGAGACTCGAACTTCGGACCTTTGCCTTTCGCGGGCAAGTGCTCTACCATTGAGCTACCCAAGCACGACTCGCGCCCCGTCCTCACAGCTTTACTTCTGCCAGTATCTCGTCTCCTACCTTGCAAACTTTACAGAAGCTCTCCTACGAAATTTACAGAACTAGCACTCCTGAAAGAAAGGATACTGCGGAGATATGGCTTAGCCACAGTCGGGGGGATGTTTCCAGAATTCACTCTGCAGCGGAGTGTGCGCTGGTATGAAACATCCTGGCAGATTAAAACTGTGTGCCGGACCGAGACTGGAAGTCGGAACCTTTGCCTTTCGCGGGCAAGTGCTTTACCATCTGAGCTACCCAAGCACGACTCACGCCCCGTCCTCACAGCTTGGTAGAGCACTTGCCCGCGAAAGGCAAAGGTCCCGAGTTCGAGTCTCGGTCCGGCACACAGTTTTAATCTGCCAGGAAGTTTCATATCAGCGAACACTCCACTGCAGAGTGAAAATCTCATTCTGAAAACAGATTTACTAAAATCGGTACAAATAGGGAGTGTGAGGCGGAACCGGTTCTCAAACGCCGAGGCGTGACGTGCATGCTCGCCTTCAAGCGCTTCCAGAATCGCTACTTTTGGAGTTCGTGCATAATATTTTGGGGAATAATTCGACAATGTATATGCATTCGAATTCCACAATAAAAAAAATTTCGAAGTTTTTCGACCGTCTCCGTCGTTCCCCACTAAAATGGAGCTGTCTTTTTTTTTACGTGGGATTTCGATTCCTTTAAAGAATTTGGGGAGGGCTAGAGGTGTTACTGGTATGTAGCTGTGGTGTAAAGCCGCAGCCTGTGATGAAATCCATGGCGACACTGAAATGGTCTGAAACGAAACGTTTCTGTCCTGAGGACGAGGGCCAGCCGCTGTTGCATCAGCAGTGGGACGCGTCATGCTTCCGTGTTCTGAGTTCTTTGTCTTACCGCGCCCTTGTCTGTTTTACTGTTCTCCATTCTCCACCGCCCCCCGCCCCCCCCCCCCCCCGCCCCCCACCTTCTCACGCTTTCTACCATTGTTTGCTAGCGATGGCCGGTTTCATTAGCCAATTCTTTTTTTATGAAACGATCCTGCCATAGATCGACCTCCTTTTTGACTGAAACTTGACGCAGAGGAAGAGTCGGTTTAAGCTCGAAGCGACAAGAGCACCCGCGTGGGCCCCCCTCGAGCGTTCCAAGCGCAAAATGTACCAAGTGTACCGGTATGAAATGAGTGTTTCTTGTGAAAATGAAACACTAATTTTGAATTGAAAAGTTAAAAGATTTTATTCAAAGTACTGACCATTGCTTTCTATACATTTTGACTACCTTTCTGGCAATTTGTGGACACTACGCCAATAGAAATGTTCGTCTTTTGAAGCAAACCAATCAGACACCCAATTTTCGACTCCTTCGTAGGAATCGGAGTGTTCCTCAGCCAATGCGTGTCCCATTGATGAAAACAAATGGTAGTGGGAAGGGACCAAGTCTGGTGCATACGGCGGGTGGGGTAACCGCTCCCAGCCAAGTGTTTTTATTGTATCCTGAACCAGTTTTCCTTTGTATGCAGGTGCATTGTCGTGTAAAAAAAATTACTTTGCCATGTCTTCTGGCGCATTCTGGTCTTTCTTCGATCAATGCATAGTTCAAATTGATCATTTGTTGTCTGTAGTATTCACAGTTTCACCGGGTTTTAGAAGCTCATGACACACCACACCTTTCTGATCCCACCAAACACAGAGCATTGTCTTCTTGCCGAATCGATCTGGTTTTGCAGTCGATGTTGATGGCCGTCCTGCATTAACCCATGATTTTTCCCGTTTAGGATTCTTAAAATAAATCAATTTTTCAACGCCAATAACAATTCGATGCAAAATTGATTTTCTTTCATGTCTTTGAAGCAAAATTTGACAAATGGTTTTTCAGTTTTCCATCTGTCTTTCATTCAATTCATGTGGCACCCTTTTTTCACACTTTTGGATCTGTCCCATAGCTTTCAAGCGGTCAGAAATTGTTTTTTGTGCAACATTTAGCATTGCTGCCATTTGCTTCTGACTCAAAGTATCATCTTCATCCAATATTGCTTGCAGTTCTGCATCTTCGAACTTTTTTTTGGTGGTCTTCCACGTCCTTCATTTCTTACATCAAAATCATTATTTCTGAACCGTTGAAACCATCTTTTGCATGTTGCTTCTGAAAGAGCATGATCACCATATGCCTCGACAAGCATTCGATGCGACTCTGCAGCACTTTTTTCAGATGAAAACAAAAAAATTAATGTTTTCCGCAAATCATCACTTTCTGGCACAAAATTCGACATTGTTAACACGATGAAAACATTTGATGTTGTTTGTTCCATGACTTGATGTATACTAAATATCTTTGACAGATGTCATACCAACCAAAACAACCTCGTTCACAACAAATGTTCCCTTTCGACACGTTTGTATCTTAACACATTTCATAACGGTACACCTGGTATGTATGTCCAGGGTGTACAGCAAATCTGTGACGAGTGAAAATATACGAGAACAAGCCATGTATGGATGTGAAGCATGGACGATAAATAGTTTGGACAAGTGGAGAATGTAAGCTTTTGAAATGTGGTGCTGCAGAAGAATGCTGAAGATTAGATGGGTAGATCACATAACTAATGAGGAAGTATTGAATAGGATTGGTTAGAAGAGAAGTTTGTGGCACAACTTGACTAGAAGAAGAAGGGATCGGTTGGTAGGACATGTGTTAAGGCATCAAGGGATCACCAATTTAGCATTGGAGGGCAGCGTGGAGGGTAAAAATCGTAGAGGGAGACCAAGAGATGAACACACTAAGCAAATTCAGAAGGATGTAGGTTGCAGTAGGTACTGGGAGATGAAGAAGCTTGCACAGGATAGAGCAGCATGGAGAGCTGCATCAAACCAGTATCAGGACTGAAGACCACAAGAACAACAAGCGAAAACGTCGCAAAAAGCACGTGACCGCAAAGAAGTCGTGTGCCAGTTGGTTGCGAATGTGTCATTACAAGCTGCCACTCACTCCACTGACAACTATCGCCCTAGTTTGCACGACGTTCATTTAATAAGTAATCTCCTACACATTTTTCTCAGGACAGAGAATGTGAGCTCAGGAGCGCCGTTGTCCCATGGTTAGCGTGAGCAGCTGCGGAACGAGAGGTCCTTGGTTCAAGTCTTCCCTCGGGGGAAAAGTTTAATTTTTTATTTTCAGGCAATTATCAAAGTTCAGGCACTCACATATAATCAACTTCGCTCTCCAAAATTCCAGGACATGTTCATATTTGCTTGGACATATGCAGGATTTGACGGTCTACACACGGAAAAATTTGAAAACGTTAAAGAAGTATGTTTTGACAGAGCACAGGGAAAACTGTGAAACTGGGTGACTGTGAAACTGTTGCAGTTTATGTGACTAACTCTTATGTTTTCATCACTTTTTTGGGAGTGATCATCACATCCACAAGAAAACCTAAATCGGGAAAGGTAGAAGAATCTTTTTATCCATTCGCCAAATGTACAAGTTAGGTGGGTCGACAACATATTCCTGTCATGTGACGCACATGCCGTCACCAGTGTCGTATAGAATATATCAGACGCGTTTTCCTGTGGAGGAATCGGTTGACCTATGACCTTGCGATCAAATGTTTTCAGTTCCCATCGGAGAGGCACGTACTTTCGTCTACTAATCGCACCGTTTTGCGGTGCGGTCGCAAAACACAGACACCAAACTTACTACAGTGAACAGAGACGTCAATGAACGATTGGACAGACCATAACTTTGCGAAAATAAAGTGAGTAAACTTTTCACTCGAGGGAAGACGAACCAAGGACCTCTCGTTCCGCATCTGCTCACGCTAACCACGGGACCACGGCGCTCCTGAGCTCATACTCTCCTTGATGTTGTCTATCTTGCGCATGGCCTACTCAGTTTGTATATTTTGCTTATTTTTTTCATAGTTCCACACAACTTCTACCTATTTTCTCGATTGATCTGTGTTCAGTTTTTCAAGCCCTATCCACTGTGCCAACGTATAACTAAATCTGAGGGGGGTGCGATGGGGAGGTTCCCTTGTTAGAAGATGCGACAAACCCACTAAAGAGACAGCACACATTACATTTGTCTGTCCTCTGCTGGAATATTGCTGCGCGGTGTGGGATCCTTACAGGTAGGATTGACGGAGGACATCGAAAAAGTGCAAAGAAGGGCAGCTCGTTTCGTGTTATCGCGCAATAGGGGTGAGAGTGTCAGTGATATGATACGCGAGTTGGAATGGTAGAGAAATAGTATGAAAATGGTTCGATGAAGCATCTGCCGGGCAGTTAAGTGTGAATTGTAGAGTGACCATGTAGATGTAGATGTAGAGCAGCGACACGCCCTTCGGCAACTTGCCTTTGTCATCCTCTTCTCCAGCTTGGCCAATGCTATGTCCGTGACAAACTGTCAACCGCGAGGTAGATTACCGCTCGAAAGCGCGTGGAATGTCGCCAGACCTGCACCGTTTTCGGAACTGTGGAGCTTAATCTTGGAAAACTAGCAACTCCTGCGGGCCTTGAAAGCTTGTGAAATTGTAGAGTGATGCGGCGTCGCCGCCCTTGCAGCTTTCCGCGGCGTTTTAATGCGATCCAGCTCTCTGGCTGGGCGCGCGCGTCGTATCGCTCGTCATGCACGACGTTTCGGAAATTAAAGTTCATTCCGTCTCCACGGAGAAACATGCGCAGCTCGCCGTTCTGCATGGAGCTCATGGTGTAGCTGTCTTGTACGAACGTTGTACCCAGCTAATTTGTATGACTTGGCCGATTGCAACAGTGAGTCAAAGATATTGTAGTCACAGGATACTACGTCTTTTTGTTTTGTGGAGTGCACTATTTTACATCTCTGGACGTTTAAAGTCTGCACCGCTTTGAAATCTTATCAAGATCTTTACTATTAAAAACAGTCCTGATCACGATTTATTTATCAGGGTGACCGGTTTCGACCACTGCTGTGGTCATCTTTATACCTACAAGTTGTATACAAAGCTATAATTAGAGGGCTACATACAGTAAAGAAAATACACAAAGATATAAAGTAATAAAACAATGAATTACAATTGAGTAGTGAACATTCTAAAGTTAGAATGTTCACTCTTTTGTCCTTTGTTTTTTAAAATTATTAAGACTTTTTTAAAATTATTAAGACTCTTTAAAATTATTAAGACTTTTTTAAAATTATTAAGACTTTTTTAAAATTATTAAGACTTTTTTAAAATTATTAAGACTTTTTTAAAATTATTAAGACTTTTTTAAAATTATTAAGACGTTTTTAAAAATTAAGACGTTTTTAAAAATTATTAAGACTTTTTTAAAAATTATCAAGACTTTTTTAAAAATTATCAAGACTTTTTTAAAAATTATTAAGACTTTTTTTAAAATTATTAAGACTTTTTTTAAAATTATTAAGACTTTTAGGAAATATTTTATCTTTACGTTGTAATTTTATTTTACCAAACATTATTTTATGACTGACTATCTATTTTAGAATTTTTGCTTATATGCTTTTAGACTGCATATTGCTAATTCATATCCTTTTATTTTTGACACTATGGCTCATAGTATTATAATTTTAAATTCCTTCCATTTTCATTATTTTTATTTGTTTATAAGACTGTCATACAACTTAAGGAATAGTAATGCCTTTTAAAAATTGTCACATGTAATTTAGATACGAACTTCATTGACCATATTTCATAAATGTGGATAACTACTTCGCATCGTATTTGTGCAGCATGTAGTATACATGTCAGCTAAAGATTATTGCAGCCTACTCATTGAAAATCGTTTCAATAAAGACATGTTGCTGCTCAGTAATACATCGTCTGACGGGACAGTCTTCGCCATTCCACGTTCACAACAACTTCGGTAGAAAGAAGCCTGCTGCCACATCTTTGCATTGGCGTTTGTCCTCACCATGGCAACCACTAGTTCGCCTATCGACTTTACCATTTATCCTACATTTTTAAATACTTTTAACGCTTCTTAATTGACAATAGCTGTTTAATAAGCTAAGTTTAGTGTGTATTTATTATTAATTCTTGACAATCATCTTTTAACTAAGAAATTTTACATTGTTATTCGACTTATAATTCATTGGTTAGTAATGACATCATGCAATCAGAAGTGGGCGTAGCCTCCATTATATATAGTAAGACATGCATTGGTTTCTCCAGTAGTGATCCTCCAACAGAAGGAGGTTCCTACTCATTTTATTGCTTTATGCATTTTCTTTAATGTATGTAGCCCTGTAATTATAGCTTTGTATACAACTTGTAGGTCCGAATATGACCACAGCAGTGATTGATAAATAAATCGTGATCAAGACTGTTTTTAATAGTAAATATTTGTAACACATTGATCGCTGCCACTCCCATAATGTATTCAAAAGTAATTATCAAGATCTGACGGAATTTTTATGTACCTTCTTTCAGTTAGTACTTTTTCATTGGTAACTGCATCATCTGCAAAAAGCCTGATTTTACTATTAATATTGTCTGCAACGTCATTAATATACAACATGAGCAGCAAAGGTCCCAACACACTTCCCTGGGTCACACCTTGAGGTACTTAGACATCTGACGATGGCTCTCCATCCAAGATAACATGCTGCATCCTCCCTACCGAAATGCCCTCAATCTAGTCACAAATTTCAATTGATACTCCATATGATCGTACTTTTGACAATAAGCGTAGGTGTGCTACTGAGTCGAATGCTTTTCGGAAATCAAGAAATACTGCATCTACGTGACTGCCTTGATCCAAAGCTCTCAGTATGTCATGTGAGAGAAGTGCGAATTGGGTTTCAAATGATACGAGGGTCACTCCAACAGAAATGCACACTATTTAAAAAAAATCCATCTTTTATTCTGCATGTGCGAAAGTTTTACAGTGTGTAGATACATCCTTTAGGAACAATATTTTCATTTCTCCACATAACTTCGATCCCTCTCCACTGCCTTACACCATCTTGGAACCAGTGCCTGTATACCAGCACGGTAAAATTCTGGACCAACCTGTTGGAGCCAGTTTGGCAGCGTGCACAAGGGAGTCATCATCTTCAAACCTTGTTCCACGAAGATAGTCTTTCAGTTTCCCAAATAGATGATAGTCACATGGCGCCAGGTCAGGACTGTAAGGCGGGTGTTTCAGTGTTGTCCATCCTAGTTTTGTGATCGCTTCCACGGTTTTTTGACTGACATGTGGCCGTGCATTATCGTGCAACAGCAAAACATCCTGCTTTTGCCGATGTGGTCGAACACGACTCAGTCGAGCTTTAAGTTTCTTCAGTGTCGTCACATATGCATCAGAATTTATGGTGGTTCCACTTGGCATGATGTCCACAAGCAAGAGTCCTTCGGAATCGAAAAACACTGTAGCCATAACTTTTCCAGCAGAAGATGTGGTTTTGAATTTTTTTTATTTTTTATTTTTTTAATTTTATTTTATTTTTATTTTTTTTTGTGAATTTACATGATGCCACTCGATTGATTGCCTCTTCGTCTCTGTCTCGTACTGTTCCAAAAGTTAGCTGCATATCGTTTTTCTTGTTTCTTTGTGAGCCACTGTCAATATCCGGGGAAACCACTTGGCACCAACCTTTTTTAACGCCAACACTTTCAGTACTCTGCAGACACTTCCTTCCCCTATCCCAACGTAGCGTGACAATTCGTTCACTGTGATGCGTCTGTCAGCAGTCACCAATTCGTTAACTGTCTGCACATTGTCTGGAGTGTGTTCAGTACGAGGCCTGCCGCTGCGAGGACAATCCTCAATATTGCCGTGCCCGCTTTCATCACGTAACCTGCTTGCCCACCGACTAACTGTACTGCGATCGAAGGCAGCATCTCCGTACACCTTTTTCAACCTCTTGTGGATGTTTCCCACTGTCTCGTTTTCACAGCACAGCAATTCAGTGACAGCACGTTGCTTCTGACGAACGTCAAGTGTAGCAGCCATCTTGAAGACATGCTGTGACGGCGCCAGTCACGGGAACAGGTTGAACTAAGATTGAAAACAAGCGGGAAGGATGTATCTACACACTGTAAAACTTTCACACATGCAGAATGAAAACTGTTTTTGTACAAAAATAGTGTGTATTTCTTTTGGAGTGATCCTCGTAAATACTAGTTTGCAATGAGAAGGTCATTCTGTTCAAGATACATCATTATGTTTGAGCTCGGAATATGTTCTGAGATTCTACAACAAATTGATGTCATGGATATTGGATGGTAGTTTCATGGATCACGTCTGCTACCCTTCGTGTAGTCGGCTGTAACCTGTGCCTTTTTCCAAGAACTGGGCACAGTTTTTTCTTCGAGGGACCTACGATAGATTATAGTTAAAAGAGGGGCCAACTCAGCCGCAGATTCAGTACAGAATGTGACATGGTTCCAACGGGACTTGGAGCTTTCTACAATTTTGGCTCTGAGCACTATGGGACTTAACATCAATGATCATCAGTGCCCTAGAACTTTGAACTACTTAAACCTAACTGACCTAAGGGCAGCACACAACACCCAGTCATCACGAGACAGAGAAAATCCGTGACTCCGCCGGGAATCGAACCCGGCTTCTACAATTTTAACGATTTCAATTAATTCTCAACACAAATGATACACTTTCACCCTTCCTCCCAGTGGTACGAGGATTAAACTGGGGCAGTTCTCCTGGGTTTTCCTTTGTAAACAAACATTTGAAAACGGAATTAATCATTTCAGTTTTTACTTTGCTATGCTCAGTGTCAGTTCCTGTCTCATTTGCTAGAGACTGGACACCAACTTTGGTGCCACTAACGGCCTTTACATGCGGCATGAACTTCTTTGGGTTTTATGAAAGATTACCTTGACAACATACTGCTACGATAGTCAACGAAGGCATCACACATTGGCCTCTTGACAGCCAAACGCATTTCATTCAGCATCTCTCTATCTACAGCCCTATTATGCAGTAATCTATTTCTTTAGAAGTTTCTTTACATTGACTATGTACCATGGAGGTTCCTTCCCATTATGAAGTGTTCTACTAGGTACATATGTATCCAGGGCATGGTGAACTATTCTTTTAAACATGAGTCAGTGATCTTCTACATGCTTCTGCCGTGTGCTGAAGGTTTGAAGTTCTCCACTGAAATATGATAGTACTGATATTTTTATCTAGTTTAGTGAGCTCATATATATTTCTGCTGGTTTTAGTTGTCCTTTGTCCTTTGGCTCAAATGGTTCAAATGGTTCAAATGGCTCTGAGCACTATGGGACTTAACATCTGAGGTCATCAGTCCCACAGAACTTAGAACTACTTAAACCTAACTTAACCTAAGGACATCACACACATCCATGCCCGAGGCGGGATTCGAACGTGCGACCGTAGCGGTCGCGCGATTCCAGACTGAAGCGCCTAGAACCGCTCGGCCACTACGGCCGGCTTATCCTTTGGTCTTCATTGTTGCCACAACCGCGTCATGCTTACTGGTACCAATTTCAACGTGGACATTGTCAAAAGAGGTCAGGTCTGTTTGTTCCCATCAGAGCCAATGTTTTCCACCATGATTGGGATTACTAAGTACGTGTTCTATGTAGTTTTCAGTAAAGGCATTTTGTAAAGTTTCGCAGGGTATCTTACCATGCCCACCGCCAACAAAACGAACATGCAATCGATAGATGCATCTCAGAAGCTATTCAAAAGTCGCTAAAAGGACCAGGTACAATCTCTTCGCTAATTTTTTGTGAGTAATACTATCACTCACTACAAACAACACCACACACGAATCAACACTGTTTTCGCAGTGGCTACTTATTGTTACATACCTAAGCTTGGCAACGAGCATGAGTCAGCCGACTTCACCAATCAGAGACTAGTTATACAGTCCTTTCGCTCGTCTTCTATATCGACCGTCTTCTGTTCTTCAAGATCTCAATGCCCACCTGAGAATATTTCGTCTCATTGGTCCTATACTCCTGTTTTTAAAAGGTTCGTCTACATCTACGTGATTACTCTGCTATTCACAATAAAGTGCCTGGCAGAGGGTTCAGTGAACCACCTACAAGCTGTCTCTCCACCGTTCCACTCTCGAACAGCACGCGAGAAAAACTAGCACTTAAATTTTTCTGTGCGAGCCCTGATTTCTCTTATTTTATCGTGTTGATCATTTCTCCCTATGTAGGTGGGTGCCAACAGAATGTTTTCGCAATCGGAAGAGAAAACTGGTGATTGAAATTTCATGAGAAGATCCCGTCGCAACGAAAATCGCCTTTGTTTTAATGATTGCCACTCCAATTCACGTATGATGTCTGTATCACAATCTCCCCTATTTCGCGATAATACAAAACGAGCTGCCCTTCTTTGTACTTTTTCGATGTCATCCGTCAGTCCCACCTGATGCGGTCTCACATCGCACAGCAATACTCCAGAATAGGACGGACAAGCTTATTGTAAGCAGTCTCTTTAGTAGACGTGTTGCACCTTGTAAGTGTTCTGCCAATGAATAGCAGTCTTTGGTTTGCTCTACCCACAATATTATCTATGTGATTGTTCCAATTTAGGGTATTTGTAATTGTAATCCCAAAGTATTTAGTTGAATTGACAGCCTTCAGATTTGTGTGACATACTGCGTAATCGATAAAAATTTAGTGGAATTCTTTTAGTACTCATGTGAATAACTTCACACATTTCCTTATTCAGGGTCAATTGCCACTTTTCGCACCATACAGATAGCTTATCTAAATCATTTTGCAAGTCGTTTTGATCCTCTGATGACTTTACAAGACGGTAAATGACAGCATCATCTGCAAACAATCTAAGACGGCTACTGAGATTGTCTCCTTTGTCGTTAATATAGATCAGGAACAATAGAGGGCCTATAACACTTCCATGGGGAACGCCGGATATTACTTCTGTTTTACTCGATGACTTTCCGTCTATTACTACGAACTGTGACCTTTCTGACAGGAAATCACGAATCCAGTCGCACAACTGAGGCGATACTCGGTAGGCACGCAGTTTGGTTAGAAGACGCTTGTGAGGAACGGTGTCGAAAGCCTTCTGGAAATCTAAAAATGTGTAATCAATTTGACATCCCCTGTCGATAGCACTTACTACTTCATGAGTATAAAGAGCTAGTTGTGTTTCACAAGAACGATATTTTCTGAAACCGTGCTGTCTATGTGTCAATAAATCGTGTTCTTCGAGGTACTTCATAATGTTCGAATACAGTATATGTTCCAAAACCCTACTTTAAATCGACGTTCGTGATATATGCCTGTAATTCAGCGGATTACTCCTACTTCCCTTTTTGGGTATTGGTGTGACTTAAGCAATTTTCCAGTCTTTAGGTACGGATGTTTCTGTGAGCGAGTGGTTGTATATAATTACTAAATATGGAGCTATTGAATCAGAATAGTCTGAGAGGAACCTGACTGGTATACAATCTAGACCGGAGGCTTTGCCTTTATTAAGTGATTTAAGCTGCTTCGTGACTCCGAGGGTATCTACTTCTATGTTTCTCATCTTGGCAGTTGTTCTTGATTGGAATTCAGGAATATTTACTTCGTCATCTTTGGTGAAGGAGTTTCGGAAAAACGTGTTTAATAACTCTGCTGGGGACTGATGACCTCAGTAGTTAAGTCCCATAGTGCTCAGAGCCAATAACTCTGCTTTAGTGGCACTGTCATGAGTGACTTCAGAATAATTTAATACGTTATCTATATCTAGATCTACATGGATACTCTGGAAATCACATTTAAGTGCCTGGCAGAGGGTTCATTGAACCACCTTCACAATTCTCTATTATTCCAATCTCATATAGCGCGCGGAAAGAACGAACACCTATATCTTTCTGTACGAGCTCTGCTTTCCCTTATTTCATCGTGGTGATCGTTCCTCCCTATGTACGTCGGTGTCAACAAAATATTTTCGCATTCGGAGGAGAAAGTTCGTGATTAGAATTTCGCTAGAAGATTCCGTCGCAACGAAAATCGCCTTTCTTTCAATGATGTGCAGCCCAAATCCTGTATCATTTCTGTGATACTGTCTTCCATATTTCGCGATAACACAAAACGTGCTGCCCTTCTTTGAACTTTTTCGATGTACTCCGTCAGTCCTACCTGGTAAGGATCCCACACCGCGCAGCAGTCCTCTAAAAGAGGATGGACAAGCGAGGTGTAGGCGATCTGTTTAGTTGGTCTGTTACATTTTCTAAGTGTCCTGCCAATAAAACGCAGTCTTTGGTTAGCTTTCCCCACAACATTTCCTGTGTGTTCCTTCCAATTGAAGTTGTTCGTAATTGTAATACCTAGGTATTTAGTTGAGTTTACCGCTTTCAGATTAGACTGATTTATCGTGTAACCGAAGTTTAACGAGTTACTTTTAGCACTCATGTGGATGACCTCACACTTTTCGTTATTCAGGATCAACTGCCACTTTTCACACCACTCAGATATCTTTTCTAAATCGTTTTGCTGTTTGTTTTGATCTTTTGATGACTTTATTAGTCGATAAACGACAGCGTGATCTGCAAACAACCTAAGACGGCTGCTCAGATTGTCTACAAAATCGTTTATATAGATAAGGAACAACAAAGGGTGTATTACACTACCTTGGGGAACGCCAGAAATCACTTCTGTTTTACTCGATGACTTTCCGTCACTTACTACGAACTGTGACCTCTCTGACAGGAAATCGCAAATCCAGTCACATTACTGAGACGATATTCCATAAGCAAGCAATTTCACCACGAGCCGCTTGTGTGGTACAGTGTCATTATTTGCGTTTTGTCTCTAATGGGTTTCTTAATTCCTCGTCTGAAGAAAGTTGAATGTCGTCGGATAATGCTAGGAATGCGTCTCAGTTATCTCGGGCCGTTTCCTCCAGTCTGCTGGCTAGACGACGTGTGGGCTGGAAAGTTGAGTGTGCGAGATTACGAGAAAGTATGGGGTAGCGGAAGCGTGTGCCAGCTAAGCAAGCTGGCCTGCAGGTTTCGTCACGTTATCGGCGTGTGGGCGTTGCGGTATCGCCCTAAGCCAGCGCCCGATGTGGATTCCTTCTCGCTTCTCCTGCGGAGTATCTGACAGTAAGCGTAACCACTTGTGGCTAGATTGCCGGAAAGCGAAACCTACTGCATGACGCATACTTCGCTCCGCACCGACGTCTGTGATCTGTTGGAAGTACACTGACGGATATGCAAAGCCGTACAGCGTGAATCACATGTCCAGTTTGTGGAGATGGGCGGGTTATGAGGCAAGTTTGCTGTCTCTCCCCAATATTGTTAAACACACATTTGAAACATATTATTCGGAAATATTTGAAACGAAAAAGAGGAGTGCGGGTTGGTGGTAGGAGGACAGAATGTATTCGATTTGCGGTTGTTCGGTGTTATTAGAAGAGAGCAAAAAAAAAAAAAAAAAAAAAAAAAAAAAAAAAAAAAAAAAACTTGAGTTGGAATATTAAACGAATAAAATAAGATCTGTGAGGAATTCGGAGTGAGAATTAATGAGAAAAAATGTATGATTTAAATAAGATCTGTGGGGAATTCGGAGTGAAAATTAATTTTAAAAATTGTATGTTGATAAGTGCAAGAACAGTAAGAACAACTGTAAATTTTTATTTATTTATTTCAATAACAGTACAGAGTAACCCACCGCCTTGAAATGTAAGGTGGGTCGGATGCTTCTGAATCTAATACCAAAGACTTCACATTGTTAGTCTTATTGGTATACAGTTGTTAATGCTTTTTTAAATAATCTAAAGAACACAATATATATAAAGATTTCTCTGAGGTTGCAGCTAATTGAATCAGAATGAGATTTTCACTCTGCAGCGGAATGTGTGCTGATATGAAACTTCCTACCAGATTAAAACTGTGTGCCGTACCGAGACTCGAACTCGGGACCTCTACCATCTTTTTTTTTTAATCACATTTTGTTCTATATTGTTCGTTGTCTTTGTTCGTGGCGGGCGTCCGATGACACTGGTTCAGGTTGTTCGTTGGTCCGTTCGCTCAGTTTATTAGAGAGGGTAGCTAAACCCTCTGACCAAACACGCTGAGCCACCGTGCCGGCATGTGCAGCGCAGAGTGAAAATCTCATTCTGGAAACATCCCCCAGGCTGTGGCTAAACCATGTCTCCGCAATATCCTTTCTTTCAGGAGTGCTAGTTCTGCAACGTTCGCAGGAGAGCTTCTGTAAAGGTTGGGAGGTAGGAGACGAGGTACTGGCAGAAGTAAAGCTGTGCGGACGGGGCGTGAGTCGTGCTTCGGTAGCTCAGATGGTAGAGCACTTGCCCGCGAAAGGCAAAGGTGCCGAGTTCGATTCTCGATCCAGCACACAGTTTTAATCTGCCAGGAAGTTTCATATCAGCGAATTGAATGCTTAACAATTGTTAAAAATGGTTCCATATAATTTGTTACTACCTAGCTGATGAGAATATAATTTATACAATGCAAATGTCAAAGAAAAATAAAAGAAAGAAAAGGAAAACCAATGAGCGTGGTTAAGAATAATTCGTAATATATAGAGGGAAATAATATGCTGTAAAGTGTAAAGAGGACAGGAAGATTCAGAAAAAATTATTGCTTTCAGAAATCCGGGAAACATAATTACGAAAGACATGAGATGCAATAAGGAGGTCGGCGGCTGTGGGTGAGCGGTTCTAGGCGCTTCAGTCCGGAACCGCGCTGCTGCTACGGTCTCAAGTTCGAATCCTGCCTCGGGCATATATGTGTGTGATGTCCTTAGGTTAGTTACGTTTAAGTATTTCTAAGTTCTAGGGGACTGATGACCTCAGTTGTTAAGTCCCATAGTGGTCAGAGCCATTTGAACCATTTGAAGGTGTTAAATTAGACAAAATTTGGATATGAACATTGCAACGCAAGAATGGCGATAGATTACTTTCAATCCAGAAGGTTGGCAATACCAGCGTAGCCGACGTCACGGGATAGAGGCTGCGGTGCCCTTTACATTGCCCATATAATCGTCGCCCTCGAGTTCTGGTTGCAGTTCGCTATTTTACCTCTGAAGATATCTCCCGCAGTCGGAGGGGAAACGCTAGGTTGGTTGGTTGGTTTGAGGGATAAAGGGACCAAACTACAGGGTCATCAGTCGCTAGAAACGCTAGGAGAAAGTTTTATACATCGACCACGGCCTAAAAAGCCCGGAAGTTTTAAGTGATGTTAACTCACTTGTAAGGCAATCAGACTTTTGAAGCTGTTTTATAAGTGGGGGTTCGATTCTGGTGTTGGGGGTGACGGCAAATTATACTTGTGAAGCGAGGAGGTGCAGGAGGAGAAGGGAAAGACAGCAGTAACAAACTCTGAACCTTCCACCGCTCACAAAAAAAGAACCAAATCCTGGATGCGCGCAATGCGTTCCACATGGATTTGTATCGCGGCGATGACACAATGACAGCGAACGGAGTTGTGCGGCGGGGAGGGGTTTCAATGTTTCATTGAAATCGACGAGGCTGCTCTCGTATTCCGCAGAACTTTAGCCGTATTTACGAGGAAACTTTGGCAGTGAAATGTCGAGCGCATCGCAGTGACAGTAATTCGCCTCCCGTGCGTGCCTACAACCGCCGTTAACGGCTCGCGATCTTAACGTAAACAAAGCGTGACGCATAAATCCCACAGACATTCCCTCCCGTCATGGATTTAGTTATGGTGTCCATGCCTCATTACGGGGACGAGTGTATGCCCGCCGGTATTTATCTAAACGACATGGCCACAACTTTTCAGGAACTCTGTGTAAGACAATACTATCAAGCATACGATTAGTAGGAACATCACAATGTTTTAATATGCGTGGTCCTATTGGAGCGCGGTATGCCCTCATCTTCCTGCCAGTTTTGATCTGAGTTACCCTGGGCCGGTTGAAGGGCGTAGTAAATACAAGAGTGTTCGAAATGTAAACTTGTAGGTCTATGGAATATCGTCTCAGTTACGTGAATGGATTTGCGATTTCCTGTCAGAGAGGTCACAGTTCGTAGTAATTGACGGAAAGTCATCGAGTAAAACAGAAATGATTTCAGGCGTTCCGCAAGGTACTTTCATAAGCCCTTCGCTGTTCCTTATCTATATAAACGTTTTGGGAGACAATCTGAGCAGCCGTCTTCGGTTGTTTGCAGACGACGCTGTCGTTTATCGACGAATAAAATCGCCAGAAGATCAAAACAAACTACAAAACGATTTAGAAGAAATATCGGAACGGTGCGAAAAGTGGCAGTTGACCCTCAGTAACGAAAAGTGTGAGGTCATCCACATGAGTGCTAAAAGGAACTCGTTAAACTTCGGTTACACGATAAATCAATCTAATCTAAAAGCGGTAAATTCAACTAAATACCTAGGTATTATAAGTACGAACAACTTAAATTGGAAGGAACACGTAGAAAAGGTTGTGGGGGAAGGCTAACCAAAGACTACGTTTTATTGGCAGGACACTTGGAAAATGTAACAGACCTACTAAGGAGACTGCCTACACTACGCTTGTCCGTCCTCTTTTAGAATACTGCTGCGCGGGGTGGGATCCTTACCTGATAGGACTGACGGAGCACATCGAAAAAATTCAAAGATAGGCAGCGCGTTTTGTATTATCGCGATATATGGGAGTGAGTATCACAGAAATGATACAGGATTTGGGCTGGAAATCATTAAAAGAAAGGCGTTTTTCGTTGCGACGGAATCTTCCCACGAAATTCCAATCACCAACTTTCTCCTCCGAATGCGAAAATATTTTGTTGTCACCGGCCTACATAGATCGGAAAGATCACCACGATAAAGTAAGGGAAATCAGAGCTCGTTCGGAAAGATATAGGTGTTCGTTCTTTCAGCGCGCTATACGAGACTGAAATAATAGAGAATTGTGAAGGTGGTTCAATGAACCCTCTGCCAGGCACTTACATGTGATTTGCAGAGTATCCATGTAGATGTAGATATTCCTTACCTAAATTCGCCCGAATTACGCCCATGGGCTACCTTAACAGGTACGTCTACATCTACGAGGCTACTCTGCGAGTCACACTTGTGCCTGGCAGAGGGTTCATCGAACCACCTTCACAGTAATTCTGTGTTATTCCACTTTGGAAGAGCGCGCAGAAAAGACGAACATCCATATCTTTTCGTACGAGCTCTGATTTATCATGGTGATCGTTTCTCCCGATGTAGGTCGGCGTCAACAAAATATTTTGGCGTTTCGAGAAAAAAGTTGGTGATTGAAATTTCGTGAGAAGATTACGCCGCAACGAAAAACGCATTTGCTTTAACGCGATGTCCACCCTAAATTATGTATCACGTCAGTGTCACTCTCTCACCTCTTTCTCGATAGTACAAAACGTGCTGCTCTTCTTTGAACTTCCTCGATGTACCCCGTTAATCCTATCTGGTAAGGATCCCACACCGCGCAGAAGTACTCCAAATGAGGACGAACGAGCATAGAGCAGCCAATATCTTTAGTAGTTTTGTTGCATCTTCTAAGTGTTGTGACGATAAGATGCAGTCTTTGGTTCGTCTTACCCACAACATTTTCTGTGTGTTCTTTTCAATTTAAGTTGTTCCTAATGGTATTTCCTAGGTATTCAGTTGAAGTTGCGGTCTTTAGATTTCATTGATTTATCATGTAACCGAAGTTTAACGGATTCCTCTTAGCACAAATCTGGGTGGCGTCACACTTTTCTTTATTTAGGGTCAGTTGCCAATTTTTGCATCATATAAATATCTTTTCTAAGTCAGAGTGCAATTTGTTTTGATCTTCTGGTGAGTTTACTAGACGATAAATAAAAGCATCATCTGCAAACCTAAGACGGCTGTTCAGATTGTCTGCTAAGTCATATATATAGGAGCAGCAGAGGGCCTAGAACGCTTCCTTGGGAACGCCAGAAATCTCTTCCGTTTTACTCGATGACTTTCCGTCAGTTATTAAGAACTGTGACCTCTGTGACAGGAAATCACGGATCCAGTCCCATAATTGAGACGATATTCTAGAAGTAAGCAATTTCATTACAAGCCGCTTGTGACGTACGGTGTCGAAAGCGTTCTGGAAATCTAGAAATACGGAATCAGTTTGAAATCAAATGGCTGTGAGGACTATGGGACTTAACATCTAAGGTCATCAGTCCCCTACAACTTAGAACTACTTAAACCTAACTAACCTAAGGACATCACACACATCCATGCCCGAGGCAGGATTCGAACCTGCGACCGTAGCGGTCTGGCGGTTCCAGACTGAAGCGCCGAGAACCGCTCGGCCACACTGGCCGGCAGTTTGAAATCCTTTGACGATAACACTCAACCCTTCCTGTGAGTAAATAGCTAATTGTGTTTCACAACAACGATGTTTTCTAGAACGTGCTCACTGTGAGTCAATAGAGCGTTTTCTGCTGCATATAGACGTTAATTATATGGGCCTGTAATTTAGTGGATTACTGTTATTGCCTTTCTTGAATATTGTTGTGACATTCGCAACTTTCCAGTCGTTGGGTACGGATCTTCCATCGAGCGCGCGGCTTTACATGATTGTTAAATATGAAGCGGTTGCATCAGCAAGCTCCGAAAGGAACCTAATTGATATACGGTTTGCACCTGAAATTATTTAAGTTGCTTCACTAATCCGACGATATCTACTTCGAAGTTACTCATGCTGACAGCTGTTCTTGATTCTAATTCTATAACTTTTCTTCGTCTTTTTTGCTGAAGGAATTTCGGAAGGCTGTATTTAGTAAGTCTGCTTTAGCAGCACTATCAAGGATAGTACCTCCGTTGCTATTGCGCAGAGAAGGCATTTATTGTGTCTTACCACTAGCAAGAAAGCAACACCATTTTAGAACGCTATAATAGTAACTGCAATGAACTGCGAATTCTTCCAGTCTCCCTCCCTCCCTCCCCGCGCACGCACACACACACACACACACACACACACACACACACACACACTAGTAACACTCGACAACACTGTAGAATTTGCTGCTCCAGTTCTTCAACTTCAGAGGCAGAAGATAAGGTGAGCTTGAAGCCTAAAGAAGAAAGATCAGAGTTTAACTCGAAATTGTGCGACCTATTACTACGGGCTATTAGGGACCATGGCTTACTTCTGTTTACGCGTAACCTAACCCTCAAGTGAACTGTGGACGACACGTTTTATGTATTAGCTAAGAAAGACCATGCTTCAAACTACTGTCCCATCAGAAATACTGTTAAAGTAAATTTCCTTTACTTTACGTCCATGGTCACAAATTTTTTGTCATCAGACTACCGGTTTCGGTCTATAATGACGATCTTCAGATCCGTTGTATAAACTCTGTAGTAAATGTTTATCTTGCCATAATCCTAAGTCGAAACAAGGCCCCGCGAGTAGACAACATTCCATTAGAACTACTGACAGCCTTCGGAAAGCCAGTCCTGACAAAACTCTACCATCTGGTGAGCGAGATGTATGAGACAGGCGAAATACCCTCAGACTTCAAGAAGACTATAATTATTCCAATCCCAAAGAAAGCAGGTGTTGACAGATTACCGAACTATCAGTTTCATAAGCCACTGCTGCAAAATACTAACGCGAATTCTTTACAGACGAATGGAAAAACTGGTAGAAGCCGACCTCGGGGGAGATCAGTTTGGATTCCGCAAAAATATTGGAACACACGAGGCAATACTGACCCTACGACTTATCTTAGAAGACAGATTAAGGAAAGGCAAACCTCCGTTTTCAGCATTTGTAGACTTAGAAAAAGCTTTTGACAATGTTAACTGGAATACTCTCTTTCAGATTCTGAGTGTGGGAGGGGTAAAATACAGGGAGCGAAAGGCTATTTACAATTTGTACAGAAACCAGATGGCAGCTATAAGAGTCAGGGGCATGAAAGGGAAGCAGTGGTTGCGAAGGGAGTGAGACAGGGTTGTAGCCTATCGCCGATGTTATTCAATCTGTATATTGAGTAAGCAGTGAAGGAAACAAAAGAAAATCCACGGGGAAGAAATAAAATGTTTGAGGTTCGCTGATGATATTGTTATTCTGTCAGAGACAGCAAAGGACCTGGAAGAGCAGCTGAGCGGAATGGACAGTGTCTTGAAAGGTGGATATAAAGGTGAACATCAAAAACAGCAAGACGAGGATAATGGAATGTAGTCAAATTAAATCGGGTGATGCTGAGGAAAGTAGATTAGGAAATGAGACACTTTAAGTAGTAAATGAGTTTTGCTATTTAGGGAGCAAAATGACTGATGATGGTCGAAGTAGAGAGAATATAAAATGTAGACTGGAAATGGCAAGGAAAGCATTTCTGAAGAAGTGAAATTTGTTAACATCGAGTATAGATTTAAGTGGCAGGAAGGCGTTTCTGAAAGTATTGTATGAGGTGTAGCCATGTATGGAAGTGAAACGTGGACGATAAATAGTTTTGACTAGAAGATAATAAAAGCTTTCGAAATGTGGTGCTACAGAAGAATGCTGAAGATTAGATGGGTAGATCACATAACTAATGAGGAGGTACTGAATAGAATTGGGGAGAAGAGAAATTTGTGGCACAACTTGACTAGAAGAAGGGATCGGTTGGTAGGAGATGTTCTGAGGCATCAAGGGATCACCAATTTAGTATTGGAGGGCAGCATGGAGAGTAAAAATCGTAGAGGGAGACCAAGAGATGAATACACTAAGCAGATTCAGAAGGATGTAGGTTGCAGTATGTACCGGAGACGAAGAAGCTTGCACAGGATAGAGTAGCATGGAGAGCTGCATCAAACCAGTCTCAGGACTGAAGACCACGACAACAACAGTGCAAATATATCTGTGGAGAAAGAAACGTTAACAACACCGGCCCAAAACTCTCGATGGCGCACCAAAATGGCCGCCGCTGCTGGTTGTCGAAGCGAGCTACGGAGTACAGCACCGAGAAAGGACGATATTCGGCTATCCGGAATTGGGCAACCACCCTAGGTATGGACACTTAACCTTGTCACCCATAGGAATCTGTAACCCTTCTTTAAAATGTCCTACATACCGTTTAAAGCCCTGAAATAAATTGACAAGTTAGAGTTGAAATGGGTTACCCATCAAATTCGGTAAAGAAGTTAGTGAATAACAGAGTTGTTGTTGTAGTCTTCAGTCCAGAGACTGGTTTGATGCAGCTTTCCATGCTTCTCTATCCTGTGCAAGCTTCTTCATCTCTCAGTACCTAAGGCAACCTACATCCTTTTGAATCTGTTTAGTGTATTCCTCTCCGGGCCCCCTCTACGATTTTTACCCTCTGCGCTGCCCTCCAGTACCAAATTGGTGACCCCTTGATGCCTCAGAATATGCCCTACCAACCGATCCCTTCTTCTAGTCAAGATGCGCCACAAATTTCTCTCCAATTCTGTTCAATACCTCCTCATTAGTTATGTGATCTACCCATCTAATCTTCAACATTCTTCTGTAGCACCACGTTTCGGGAGGAAGACGGTTCAATCCCGCGTCCGGCCATCCTGGTTTAGGTTTTCCGTGATTTCCCTAAATCGCTCCAGGCAAATGCCGGGATGGTTCCTATGACAGGGCACGGCCGATTTCGTCCCCCATCCTTCCCTAATCCGATAAGAACGATGGCCTCGCAGTTTGGTCTCTTCCCCCTAACAACCCAACCCAACCACATTTCGAAAGCTTCTATTCTCTTCTTATCTAAATTATTGATCGTCCACGTTTCACTTCCATACATGGCTACACTCCATACAAATACTTTCAGAAACGACTTCCTGACACTTAAATCTATACTCAATGTTAACAAATTCCTCTTCTTGAGAAACACTACCTTTTTCATAGCCAGTCTACATTTTATATCCTCTCTACTTCGACCATCATTAGTTATTTTGCTCCCCAAATATCTAAACACCTTTACTACTTTACGTGCGTCGTTTCCTAATCTAATACCCTCAGCATCGCCCGATTAATTCGCCTACATTCCATTATCCTCGTTTTGCTTTTGTTGATGTTCATCTTATATCCTCCTTTCAAGACACAGCCCATTCCGTTCAGCTGCTCTTCCAGGTCCTTTGCTGTCTCTGGCAGAATTACAATGTCATCGGCGAACCACAAAGGTTTTATTTCTTCTCATCATCATCATCATTTAACACTGATTATGCCTTTCAGCGTTCAGTCTGGAGCATAGCCCCCCTTATACAGTTCCTCCATGATCCCCTATTCAGTGCTAACATTGGTGCCTCTTCTGATGTTAAACCTATTACTTCAAAATCATTCTTAACCGAATACAGGTACCTTCTCCTCGGTCTGCCCCGACTCCTCCTACCCGCTACTGCTGAATCCATGAGTCTCTTGGGTAACCTTGCTTCTCCCATGCGTGTAACATGACCCCACCATCTAAGCCTGTTCGCCCCGACTGCTACATCTGTAGAGTTCATTCCCAGTTTTTCTTTGATTTCCTCATTGTGGACATCCTCCTGCCATTGTTCCCATCTACTAGTACCTGCAATCATCCTAGCTACTTTCATATCCGTAACCTCAACCTTGTTGATAAGGTAACCTGAATCCACCCAGCTTTCGCTCCCATACAACAAAGTTGGTCGAAAGATTGAACGGTGCACAGATAACTTAGTCTTGGTACTGACTTCCTTCTAGCAGAAGAGTGTAGATCGTAGCTGAGCGCTCACTGCATTAGCTTTGCTGCACCTCACTTCCAGTTCTTTCACTATGTTGCCATCCTGTGAGAATATGCATCCTAAGTACTTGAAACCGTCCACCTGTTCTAACTTTGTTCCTCCTATTTGGCACTCAATCCGTTTATATTTCTTTCCCACTGACATTACTTTCGTTTTGGAGATGCTAATCTTCATACCATAGTCCGTACATTTCTGATCTAGCTCTGAAATATTACTTTGCAAACTTTCAATCGAATCTGCCATCACAACTAAGTCATCCGCATATGCAAGACTGCTTATTTTGTGTTCACGTATCTTAATCTCACCCAGCCAGTCTATTGTTTTCAACATATGATCCATAAATAATATGAACAACAGTGAAGACAGGTTGCATCCTTGTCTTACCCCTGAAACTACTCTGAACCATGAACTCAATTTACCGTCAACTATAACTGCTGCCTGACTATCCATGTAAAGACCTTTAATTGCTTGCAAAAGTTTGCCTCCTATTCCATAATCTCGTAGAACAAACAATAACTTCCTCCTAGGAAACCGGTCATATGCCTTTTCTAGATCTATAAAGCATAGATACAATTCCCTGTTCCACTCGTAACACTTCTCCATTATTTGCCGTAAGCTAAAGATCTGGTCCCGACAACCTCTAAGAGGCCTAAACCCACACTGATTTTCATCCAATTGGTCCTCAACTAATACTCGCACTTTCCTTTCAACAATACCTGCGAAGATTTTACCCACAACGCTGATTAAAGAGATACCTCTGTAGTTGTTACAATCTTTTCTGTTTCCATGTTTAAAGATTGGTGTGATTACTGCTTTTGTCCAGTCTGATGGAACCTGTCCCGACTCCCAGGCCATTTCAGTTATCCTGTGTAGCCATTTAAGACCTGACATTCCACTGTATTTGATGAGTTCCGACTTAATTTCATCCACCCCAGACGCTTTATTGCACTGCAATCTATTGACCATTTTTTCCACTTCCTCAAATGTGATCCTATTTCCATCATCATTCCTATCCCATTCTACCTCGAAATCTGAAACATTACTGATCGCATTTTCACCTACATTGAGCAACTCTTCAAAATATTCCCTCCATCTGCCCAAGGCATCCACAGGATTCACCAGCAGTTTTCCTGACCTGTCCAAAATACTTGTCATTTCCTTCTTACCTCCCTTTCGAAGACTGCTAATTACACTCCAGAATGGTTTTCCAGCAGCTTGAGCCATAGTCTCCAACCTGTTTCCAAAGTCTTCCCATGATTTCTTCTTGGATGCTGCAATTATCTGTTTGGCTTTGTTTCTTTCTTCAACATAACTTTCTCTGTCTGCCTGGGTTCTGGTATGTAGCCATTTTTGATACGCCTTCTTTTTCCTTTTACAGGCTGCCTTGACTGTATCATTCCACCGAGCTGTTTGCTTCATCCTACTTTTACATACTACTGTTCCAAGACATTCTTTAGCCACTTCTAGTACTGTGTCCCTGTACCTTGTCCATTCTTTTTCCAATGACTGTAATTGACTACATTCAACTAACTGGTACCTTTCTGAGATCGCTGTTATGTACTTGTGCCTGATTTCCTTATCCTGAAGTTTCTCCACTCTTATCCTCCTACATATGGACCTGACCTCCTGCACTTTCGGCCTCACAATCCCAATTTCACTGCAGATTAAATAATGATCAGTGTCATCAAAGAATCCCCTGAATACACGTGTGTCCCTCACAGCCTTCCTGAATTCCTGATCTGTTATTATATAGTCAATGACAGATCTGGTTCCCCTGCCTTCCCAAGTATACCGGTGAATGTTCTTATGTTTAAAAAAGGAGTTTGTGATTACTAAGCCCATACTGGCACAGAAATCCAAGAGTTGTTTCCCGTTCCTGTTGGCCTCCATATCCTCTCCAAATTTACCCATAACCTTTTCATACCCTTCTGTTCGATTTCCAATCCTGGCGTTAAAATCACCCATGAGCAGAACACTGTCATTGTCCTTTACTCTAACAACTACATCACTGAGTGCCTCATAAAAACTATCCATCTTATCTTGATCTGTCCCTTCACAATGTGAATATACTGACACAATCCTAATTTTCTTGCTAGACACTGTCAAATCTATCCACATCAGTCGTTCGTTCACATACCTTATTGCAACTACGCTGGGTTCCATTTCTTTCCTGATGTAAAGCCCTACACCCCATTGTGCTATTCCTGCTTTGACTCCTGACGGGTAGACCTTGTATTCTCCCACTTCCTCTTCTTTCTCACCCCTTACCCGAATGTCACTAACAGCTAAAACGTCCAGCCCCATCTTACTTGCAGCCTCTGCCAGCTCTACCTTCTTCCCAGAGTAGCCCCCATTGATATTAATAGCTCCACATCTCATTACCATTTGTTTGCCAAGTCGTATCTTAGGAGTCCCTGGTTTGTCAGTTAGAGGTGGGACTCCGTCACCTCCAAAGGTCCGAGGCATTTTGCTCTGATTATTGCCAGCATCATATTTAGAGTACCAGGGAAGCAGGTTGCTAGCCTTACTTGCCCCGAGTCCCATTGGGTTTTACCCCTAACGGCTGAGGGACTAACCGGTGGATTTGGTAGTCTTTGCCGTATGAGCACAAAGGTGACCACGACTCAGAATATGTCCGAGATGCCCAGCCTTATTCCAAAGTAACTGGTCTCCCGACTGTCGGGACCACTTACTTGGCCACTCATACGTTGCCCGTGGTTCATGAACTAGGACATGACTACAGGAACCCACACCATGAACCATGGATTTTAATTCCTACTCCGAATTTTCCTTTTGTTTCCTTTACTGCTTGCTCAAAATACAATATAACAGAGTTTTTACTGTGAAATGTTCTTTAGGTAGGAAATAGTGACCCCCTTCCATCTTCCCTTTGGGCGTGCACCTTTGTGAACAAGTTTAAGAAGTGACGTGGTCTTTCTGCACTGGAGCCCATTGTCTTCTGGGCTGGAGCTGGGGTAGCGGACACGTACTGTACGAGGAAGTCGGCAATGAATCGCGAGCGCGTACGGCAGGCGGCCGGCTGGACTCGTGATTGGATAATCGCTGCGGCCTTGTGCGCCGGCGCAGCCGTGGCGCAGTGTGGTGAAGGCACCGGGAGAGACCCACTCGAGGGGAACAGGGCGTGCAGCCAACTGGCTCACCAGGCTTCCTTGTCTTTCGTACCATCGTTGTCCATACTTCTTAGGGTTCCGTGCCTCAGCCCATAAAAACTGTACCCTTAGGGGATTGCTTTGTTGTCTGCCTGTCTGGTTGTTAACAAGAAACTTCCTGGCAGATTAAAACTGTGTGCCCGACCGAGACTCGAACTCGGGGCCTTTGCCTTTCGCGGGAAAGTGCTCTACCATCTGAGCTACCGAAGCACGACTCACACCCGGTACTCACAGCTTTAATTCCGCCAGTACCGCGTCTCCTACCTTCCAAACTTTACAGAAGCTCTCCTGCGAACCTTGCAGAACTAGCACTCCTGAAAGAAAGGATACTGCGGAGACATGGCCTAGCCACAGCCTGGGGGATGTTTCCAGAATGAGATTTTCACTCTGCGGCGGAGTGTGCGCTGATATGAAGCTTCCAACTGTCAAACTTTCTGCGTATCGTCCAAGTTTCATCGAGCTATTTTACCTGGCAGCGCCACGTAATGCGAAAGTTTTTTTCGCCCTTGGGGGGGGGGGGGGGGGGGGGGAGATTTGCTACCTTTTGGTTAAAAAATCGATATTTTTAAATTGCGTTTTTGGATACATAAACGTGTTTGGAATCCACCCCTGAAACGGTTTTTCCGAATACGGAATGGAAATGTTTGTTTTTCACAGTTGAACAAAAAGATGCTCCTGCCTGAAATCGGCCTTTTTCATGCACCAGTTTCTTTTCTTTCGGAGAACGAGTTATTGTACCGGTTCTTGTGAGGAAACACACAAAATTAAAATGAATGTTTGAACGCGTGTGTTTGGAAGGTAGCCCCCCAAGCACTTGCATTCTGGTGCGAAGACTCTGGAGATTGCGACTTTCCTGGCAGTGAGCAGCTTCAACGAACGGTATTCACCAATTCTGAAGACCGTGACAACGATGGACGTCACGCTGGGACTCTATTCGACGCAGTTCGCCAAGCATTCGGACGACCACCGGATTCGAGCGGCGGAAAACCTCTTGTCACCGGCCGTACGAGCGGCTCTGGAGCAGCGCAGGATGGCCCAGATCGAGCAGAACGCCCTCTATGAGGAAGAGGAAGGACTAGTTTATGGACCCGGAATAGCAGATTAAACGTACGTTGCATAATATTGCATTTATAATGTAATCCAAACTTCAAACGCGTTTTTCTCGAAATGACTTTTTTTTATCGCGCGGTATAGTAACTTCAAATCTACTGAACCGATTGGCATGATTCTTTGTTTCCGACGAAGCTAACGAAATTGTCTAGGATTTGTACCACGTTTATTACGATCCATCAACTATAAATATTTTTCCTTGGCCGACAAAGTCGAAAAATCGATGAAATAAACCTTTTTTTTAATGGCCGCCATTTTGTTTCCTATGGTCCAAATAACTTAACCGAGGTACAGCTCCTAAAAAATCTTATATATTTCACTAACGTCACCTCAGTTTTGATTTCAGACGAGCCGGCTGACCTGTCATATACCCCGCGTGGAGGTCTACATCGAAATTTTGTTTCGTTCCGACGGCACTTCCGCCTTTGCTCTTCGACTTTTCCGATCGAAAAAATTCCAGTTTGTAGAGGAAATATGAATAAACATTTTGACCAAATTTGACGTTTATATCTATGACACATCCTGAGAAAAAAAATTCTCAAAGAACATGCTTTTTTCAGGCCAAAGGTAGTAAACCTCCCCTTGAGTTTCCACTCCAGTGTATTTTTCTTTCTCATCCTTTTCCAGCTATCCAATTGTAGCTCCCTATCGCAGTTAAGTTTTCGTTTCCCGTAACTATTTGAATAACTGCAGAATGTCAAATCAAACACCTTTCAACCGTCTAATTTCCATGCTGTTGTTTTATTGGGCTACCAGTTTCGGCCATATGTTACGCTATCTTTAGGGCCCCTGACAGATGTGTAGGAAGATTCCACTCAGATTGTTATCTGTAGATTTTTGATGCAGCGGTCACTTCAGACATCAAGATGGAGTAATAGAGCGCAGAAACTGGTGGCCCAATAAAATAACAGTTTGGAAATTGGACTTCTGATGGATGTTTGATATTATATTCTGTCCCGAACAGCGGAAGTCCGGCAACTGTCTCTGAAAAGATGGACATACACAGATTTGATTAATTGGTTGGGCCTTTTGGTGTAGCGGTAAAGTGCTTGCCTAGAAACCGAGAGAACGTGGGTTCGAATCTGGGTCGTATGTCGTTTTTTTTAGTCTTCGTTTTAATCCAGCCTTCTTCACCTTTCAACGCCAGAAACGTCAATTGGTTCGGATTCCACGTTAAACTGTAGGTCCCTTTTCGCCAGTTGGATAATTGGGGTAGGTTAGCCGGCCGCTGTGGCCGAGCGGTTCTTGGCGCTTCAGTCCAGAACCGCGCGACTGCTACGGTCGCAGGTTCGAATCCTGCCTCGGGCATGGATGTGTGTGATGTCCTCTGGTTAGTTAGGTTTAAGTAGTTCTAAGTTCTAGGGGACCGATGACATCAGTCCCATAGTGCTCAGAGCTATCTGAACCATTTTTGAGGTAGGTTAGGGACACGCAAGGGCCGAAGTAGCGTCCGGTAGGACGACTTGCACCATGCTATTGAGTTACATGAAGTTATTATTATTATTATTATTATTATTATTATTTGAATAATATCGTCATTAGCTTGTCAGTACTGTAGTGAGCGTCTTGACTGTGTTCACTGTACTGTCCAAAGTATCTCACTCGCATTCATATTTTCTTATTCATTATTATGCGTAGACCGATGTAGACCAGAATCAGTTTCCTTCGGATCCACTTCTTAGAGCAGCCAGTGTGTAGGTTAAGTGGACGTTCACAACGGCGGTGATTACGATAACGGAATAATGCAGAACGGCGGCTCTGAATAGAATTTACGACGCAAGCGCGTCCTCCGCAGCCTTTAATTCGCCGTTCTCTATTCATCTAGGCGGCCTTTATCAGAGTCTAGCGCTCGCTGCCTGGCAGTTTTCCGAGGCACGAGCCCTTCTGTGATGCGAAACATTCCCGGCGGGACGGCTTGTGGAACTAATTAACAATATTTAGGTCGCGCAGCCAGCAACCGGCGAACGACAAGGACCCTCCACAACGGCGGGGGAATCGCCGTGGATGAAGATACATCTTCAAGGAAGCGGCTAGCGTGGGGTGGGCAGAGAAAAGAGCGCAATTAGATGCCCGTTTGATTGCACGTTTAATCTATCGTCTCCCAGTGATCTATTATTAAACTCCACTGTTTTTTATTTTATAACTAATAATGGGATAACCTACATTGAATTCTAATTATTGTATTACAAATGTACATTATTGACAGCAACTATTGTAAATTTTTATTAGTGAACATACAAACAGATTTTTCTTATGTTTCAAAGTGAGACTACAATTACCGCAAATGCAGCACACTACCGTTTCTAACCTCTCTCTGTTAACCAATTACTCACAAGGAGAAGTCCCCAACGGTGCGATCTACTTTTTGAAACTGTCTATACTGCGGTGTAGGTTAAGACCCCAGATATCACATGCTTTGCCGGCCATTTTGGCCGAGCGGTTCTAGGCGCTTCAGTCCGAAACCGCGCTGCTGCTACGGTCGCAGGTTCGAATCCTGCCTCCGGCATGGATGTGTGTGATGTCCTTAGGTTAGTTAGGTTTAAGTAGTTCTAAGTTCTAGGCGACTGATGACCTCAGATGTTAAGTCCCATAGTGCTCAGAGCCATTTGAACAATTTATCACATGCTGCAGCCATTCACCCTGGTGGGTCATCGTTCGCGAGTAATTGAACAAACAAAAAAAAAAAAAATTGGAGTTTTGTGACACTCAACAGCGTTAAAAAGTTACAGTAAATAGTCTAAGAGTCTGGTTGCGTGGTGTAATGGAGAGGATAACAGCTTCACATGCAGGAGCATGGGTTCGAATCTTGTCAGGCGTACTAATTCTCTTTATTTCTAAATCTTTGTCGAAATTACTTCGATCATTAGTTTATTCGATTAATTGGTTTACATGTAATTTTTTTATTTCTCTTCCTGTGTCACATCATTTTAATCGCCGTATGAACATTTCCATTTGTTTCATTATCTCTTTACATCGTTCTTCTTCCAATCGGAATTTTTGTGAATATAAATGTAATTACATTTATCTGTTGTAATATTCAATTATTTGAAAGTACCTATCTTTCAGTTAGGAAACAAAAGATGAAATAATCTATCTATATTTGTGCAGAGGTGTGAAAAATAAATTTTTGTTACCAGACATGATTTTTTTAACGGTAATCAACATACAAACATTTAAAACATAACCTAAATACACTACTGGCCAATAAAATTGCTACACCGCGAAGATGACGTGCTACAGACGCGAAATTTAACCGTCAGGAAGAAGATGCTGTGATATGCAAATGATTAGCTTTTCAGAACATTCACACAAGGTTGGCGCCGGTAGCAGCGACACCTACAACGTGCTGACATGAGGAAAGTTTCCAACCGATTTCTCATACACAAACAGCAGTTGACCGGCGTTGCCTGGTGAAACGTTGTTGTGATGCATCGTGTAAGGAGGAGAAATGCGTACCGTCACGTTTCCGACTTTGATAAAGATCGGATTGTAGCCTATCGCGATTGCGATTTATCGTATCGCGACATTGCTGCTCGCGTTGGTCGAGATCCAATGACTGTTAGCAGAATATGGAATCGGTGGGTTCAGGACGGTAATACGTAACGCCGTGCTGGGTCCCAACGACCTCGTATCACTAGCAGTTGAGATTGCAGGCAATTTATCCGCATGGCTGTAACGGATCGTGCAGCCACGTCTCGATCCCTGAGTCAACAGATGGGGACGTTTACGAGACAACAACCAACTGCACTAACAGTTCGACGACGTTTGCAGCAGCATGGACTATCAGCTCGGAGACTGTGGCTGCGGTTACCCTTGACGCTGCATCACAGACAGGAGCGCCTGCGATGGTGTACTCCACGACGAACCTGGGTGCACGAATGGCAAAACGTTATTTTTTCGGATGAATCCAGGTTCTGTTTACTGCATCATGATGGTCGCATCCGTATTTGGCGACATCGCGGTGAACGCACATTGGAAGCGTGTATTCGTCATCGCCGTACTGGCTATCACCCGGCGTGTTGGTATGGGGTGCCATTGGTTACAGGTCTCGGTCGCATTGACGGCAGTTTGAACAGTGGACGTTACATTTCAGATGTGCTCTACCCGTGGCTCTACCCTTCATTCGATCCCCACGACACCCTACATTTCAGTAGGATAATGCACGACTGCATGTTGCAGGTCCTGTACGGGTCTTTCTGGATACAGAAAATGTTCGACTGCTGCCCTAGCCAGCACATTCTCCAGATCTCTCACCAATTGAAAACGTCTGGTCAATGGTGGCCGAGCAACTGGGTCGTCACAATACGCCAGTCACTATTCTTGATGAACTGTGGTATCGTGTTGAAGCTGCATGGGCAGCTGTACCTGTACACGCCGTCCAAGCTCTGTTTGACTCAATGACCAGGCGTGTCAAGGCCGTTATTACGGCCAGAGGTGGTTGTTCTGGGTACTGATTTCTCAGGATCTATGCAGCCAAATTGCGTGAAAATGTCAGTTCTAGTGTAATATATTTGTCCAATGAATACCCGTTTATCGTCTGCATTTCTTCTTGGTGTAGCAATTTTAATAGCCAGTAGTGTATAATGGAACGGGCCATTTTATGTCAACACGTAATTCCCAAAGACGTTGTTAATTTGCTTGGTTGCAAATGTAGACCACTGACATTTTTTAAGAAACGTGACATTACCCTTTATCGCAGCTGCTTTGAACCTCAGCACACCCAAAACTAATGAATGAATGCAGGGTGGTTGCTGAGGATCTCCAGCTAGTTCATTGCAACTTCCGCAGGATATTGTTGTTAGTCTTCAGTTTCTGAGCTAGATTCAGGTGTGTCATGAAGAACAGTCTTCGGTTCAAAATGACGACTAGATTTTTGGGTTTCCAACTATGGTGTAGAACACTGCCTCTGAAACTTACGTTTATTTTTACGTTCACCGGATGGTTTCTGAAATGGAATCAAAACACCTCGGTTTTGTTCACTCAGCGTTGGAGTCTCCAGATTTTTGAAACGAGTCTCCATCATAAAGAAGTTCATTATCGGTGTCTTTTCTGTATGCCTCCAGTTCCTCGTATCTTTTATGCCCGACCGTTCACCGAAAGTTTCGTCGTACAACCGTTGTGGCGGACGAGAGAAAACAATCCGCTGCCCTTACTCTTCTGTCACAAGACCTTGTATAGTCCACTTTCACAGTCGCAGTGAGTAAATCTTCCGCAAGCTACGTTTTTCGCTCGCTTGTGCGTGAGATGGCGTGTACATGCTCAGTTAATCCGTCACTGTCGTTCTGTCCACCTCCCCTCTTCCCCCCCCCCCCCCCCCCCCCCGGAAGCACCAACCCCAGCGCACCCTGCGTAAACAAACGTCCTCCCAGCTTCCATTAAATTGCTGTCACTCGAGTATACGACGTTCCTACTCCCTGAAAAAGAAACTTAACCAGCCATCTTATCCCATATGTACAGAGGTTTTCAAAAAGAATGGCCTGGTTTTGAACGGTATTACGAGGGCCGTTTGAAAACTCCGTGCAAAAATAAAAACTACTTACATGTTTGGGGTAAACCTTTTTATTTTTCGACGGTCTCCTTTTGGACTTACACACTTGGTCCAACGCTGTTCTAATTTGTTGATTCCTTCCGAATAATAGGAATTGTCCAAGTGTGCAGAATAGCTATTCGTTCCTGCAATCACCTCCTCGTTTGAATAATATCTTTGTCCCGCCAGCCATTTCTTGAAATTGAGGAACAAATAGTAGTCCGAGGGAGCCAACTCTGGAGGATAGAGGGGATGTGGAACGAGTTGGAATCCTATTTCCAATAATTTTGCGACCTCAACGCTGAGGTGTGTGCTGGTGCATTGTCGTGGTGGAAAAGGACTTTTTGTGGTACAATCGCCGGCGTTTTTCTTGCAGCTGGGTTTTGAAACGGTCCAATAACGATGTATAATATTCACCTGTAATAGTTTTACCCTTTTCCAGATAGTCGATGAGGATTATCCTTTCGAATCTGAAAGGCAGTCGCCATAACCTTTCCTGCCGAAGGAATGGTCTTCGCTTTTTTTGATGCAGATTCTCCCTTGGTAACCCACTGTTTAGACTTTTGTTTGGTCTTAAATAGTGGCTGCACAATGTGTTCCGAATAGATGGGACAGAAGTAATAAATTACAACATCAGGCTGAACAGGAGAAACGTGATTAGGGAAAATGTAGTATATAGTATGATGTGTGAGCCGAGAAAAAGTTTCAAAATGGCTCGAGACTGTGTAATGTTTGTTCGAAGTTCTACGTAAATGCGCAGTACCCAAAAACCAAATAATGCTAAGCAGTCACTTTGTCAACTGGTATAAAATCTCGCACATTCGTTTTGATCTAACCGATCCTCGAACCGTTCCTTTTCCGATAAATTTAAATCGTCTGTTAGTATTCCCGAAGAGCTGTGTCAACAAAACCCGACTGTCTTTATCGCGCTAACTTTTTTCCTTGTGAAATGCGAATGCAGGAGTCGTACTCATATCCGGTAGCCCCCCCTGCGGGTCCGGGGATTAGAATAGGCCCGAGGTATTCCTGCCTGTCGTAAGAGGCGACTAAAAGGAGTCCATCCCCCTCACGGGGGTAGTTAGCGCCTGCGTCCGGAGACGGACGGTTCCACGACCTATAATCGTGGTCTTTTTGGTTTTTCACTTCTCGTTTCTTCCTTCCTTTTGTTGGTTCCTTTCTTTGCTCTTCTCCACCTCACTGTCTTCCTTACTCTTTCCCTTGACTTCTCCTTGCCTTCTCCTTGCCTTTTTCTCCTTGCCTTCTCATTGCCTTTTTCTCCTTGCCTTCTCATTGCCTTCTTCTCCTTGCTTCCTCATTGCCTTCTTCTCCTTGCCTTCTCTGGTCTCCGCCTCGGCGTTTGAGACAGTCTGTCCTCTTTCTCCCTCTCTCTCTTCTTTTTCCTCTTCTTCCTTCCTCCCTGTGCGTGTCTGAAGGCCGACCCACGCGTTCGCACGCGTAGCCGGTGACGGGGTAACGCGTAAGTCCCCGCCCTGGGTAGACATGTAAGGCACGCGCGTACCCCCTGGTAAAGGCCAGGCCCGGGGAGGGGTGATTGCCTGAGCTGATACCTTCTGACCATGCCGATTGGTCCCTCCGTCTGTTTCTCGGGAGGTGTGACCTGAGGTGTAAACATTCACCTAAGGCGGGAGTGCCCTCTGAGAGGGTCCCCACAAGGAAGGAGCGCGCCATCGGAGACGCTGGCAATCATGGGGGATTCCTCCGCAATGGATTCTACTCCATCGCTTTCGACTTCGACCCAAAAACGGAAACGTGACCAGCCAACAGTGACAAAAGTACTACCGCCTGCCCCACAGTTCCTCGTCGTTTCTCGATCTGAGGACGGAAAGGATTTTTCCTCTGTCAACCCTTTTGTTATCCAGAAGGGCGTAGATGCCATAGCCGGATCTGTCAAATCTTGTACCAGGTTGCGTAACGGTACCTTATTACTAGAAACTGAGAATGCCTTTCAGGCACAAAAACTGCTTCGGGCCACACTCTTGTACACGTTCCCTGTCCGGGTGGAGGCCCACCGAACTTTGAATTCGTCTCGTGGTGTAGTCTATAGTAGCTCCCTCGACGGATTGACTGACGAGGAGCTTCAATCTTTCCTCGCTGAGCAGGGCGTGACGGCTGTCCATAGGGTCATGAAAAAGGTCAACAATGACCTTGTACCGACCCGGACACTTTTCTTGACCTTCGATAGTGTTAAGCTGCCATCGCGCATCAAGGCGGGCTACGAGGTTATTTCTGTTCGCCCCTATGTCCCGACACCTACGCGCTGCTACCAGTGTCAGCGTTTCAATCACACTCGACAGTCTTGCTCCAATGCGGCTAAATGTGTCACTTGTGGCAGGGATGCCCATGAGGGTGACTGTCCACCTCCGTCTCCTCGTTGTGTGAACTGTCAGGGTGACCATGCCGCATCCTCCCGCGACTGTCCTGTCTATAAGGAAGAACGCTGTATCCAAGAAATTCGGGTCAAAGAGAAAGTGTCCACCTCGGCTGCTCGCAAGCTATTGGCTAGTAGGAAGCCCACGCTGCTCCCAGCGGGGAAATACAGCACTGTCCTCGCCTCTCCTCGGACTACCCGGGAGGTAGCAACCCAGACATGCGATCTGACCTTCAGCACCACGGTCGTCCGTTCGGCCAGTGCTAAGATCGCGCGGTCGACGTCTCCTCTTCCTCCCATCACCCCACAGACACCAGCCACTTCCTCAGCTTCTGCTAAGTCGAAGACCCCGAAGTCAGATGCACGGGCCTTCAAGAAGGAACCATCCCGTGCAGACTTCCTCCGTCCCTCGACCTCCCAGCCTTCGACCGGTACTTCCACCAAACGTCCTTCTAAAAAGGCGCATAGGAAGCACAGTTCTCCTTCTCCGCCACGGCGCCTTTCTTCTCCTGCGCCACCCAGCGGTTGCCGCCCCAGGCCGTCATCCGTTTCGCCTGGCCGCACCGCTGGTAGCCGAACATCTGGCCGTTCACCGGCGGAGGAAGCTCCCCCTCCCGGCCATCCTCCCGAGATGGCCGATGACCCTATAGACCCCATGGACGATGACTGTCCGCCTACTGATAGCGGCGGCAGTGCTCGCTCGAAGGCGGGCCCTAAGCGGCCTTCGAGGTGACCCCTTCTCTCATCTTCCTTTTCTTACGATGGCACTTATTAACTGGAATATTCGCAGCATTCGCTCCAACCGAGAGGACTTGAAGTTGCTGCTCCGCTTGCACCGTCCGCTCGTCGTAGCCCTCCAGGAAACGAAGCTCCGCCCATGCGATCAAATTGCCTTGGCACACTACACCTCTGTGCGTTTTGACCTACCCCCTGTGGTAGGTATCCCAGCTCATGGAGGGGTTATGTTGCTGATCCGGGATGATATTTACTACGATCCCATCACGTTGCACACCGGCCTGCAGGCAGTTGCCATCCGCATTACTCTCCCCACCTTTACGTTTTCCTTTTGTACCGTTTACACTCCATCGTCATCTGCCGTTACCAGGGCAGACATGATGCAACTTATTGCTCAGCTACCTGCACCATTTTTGTTAACTGGAGACTTCAATGCCCACCATCCCCTTTGGGGCTCTCCAGCATCCTGCCCGAGGGGCTCCTTGTTAGCAGACCTTTTCAACCAGCTCAATCTTGTCTGCCTCAATACTGGCGCCCCGACTTTTCTTTCGGACACATCTCATACCTATTCCCATTTAGACCTCTCTATATGTACTCCCCAACTTGCACGCCGGTTTGAGTGGTATGCACTTGCTGATACATATTCGAGCGACCACTTCCCGTGTGTTATCCATCTCCTGCAGCATACTCCCTCTCCGTGCTCCTCTAGTTGGACCATCTCCAAGGCAGACTGGGGGCTCTTCTCTTCCAGGGCGACCTTTCAGGATCAAACCTTCACAAGCTGCGATCGTCAGGTCGCACACCTCACGGAAGTCATTCTCGCTGCTGCTGAATATTCCATCTCTCACCCTACTTCTTCTCCACGTCGCGTACCGGTCCCCTGGTGGACCGCAGCATGTAGAGACGCTTTACGTGCTCGTCGACGTGCTTTACGCACCTTTAAACGCCACCCTACAGTGGCGAATTGTATTAATTATAAACGATTACGTGCTCAGTGTCGTCGTATTATTAAAGAAAGCAAGAAAGCCAGCTGGGCTGCTTTCACAAGCACCTTCAACAGTTTTACTCCTTCTTCTGTTGTCTGGGGTAGCCTGCGCCGGCTATCTGGCACTAAGGTCCACTCCCCATTTTCTGGTTTGAAGGTCGCGAATGAAGTCCTTGTGGCCCCTGAGGCTGTCTCCAATGCCTTCGGCCGCTTTTTCGCCGAGGTTTCGAGCTCCGCTCATTACCACCCTGCCTTCCTCCCCCGCAAACAGGCAGAGGAGGCTAGGCCACCTGACTTCCGCTCCTCGAATTGTGAAAGTTATAATGCACCATTCACCATGCGGGAACTCGAAACCGCACTTGGCCGATCACGGTCCTCCGCTCCAGGGCCTGATTCTATTCATATTCAGATGTTGAAGAACCTTTCTCCTGCGGGTAAAGGTTTTCTTCTTCGTACATACAATCGCATCTGGATTGAGGGACATGTACCCGCATGCTGGCGCGAGTCTATTGTTGTCCCGATTCCTAAGCCGGGGAAGGACAAGCACTTGCCTTCCAGTTATCGACCTATCTCGCTTACCAGCTGTGTCTGTAAAGTGATGGAGCGAATGGTTAACTCTCGATTGGTTTGGCTGCTCGAGTCTCGACGCCTACTTACCAATGTACAATGTGGATTTCGAAGGCGCCGCTCTGCTGTTGACCATCTGGTTACCTTGTCGACCTTCATTATGAATAACTTCTTGCGGAAGCGCCCGACCGCGGCTGTGTTCTTTGATTTGGAGAAGGCTTACGACACCTGTTGGAGGGCGGGCATTCTCCGCACCATGCATACATGGGGCCTTCGCGGTCGCCTCCCTCTTTTTATTCGTTCCTTTTTAATGGATCGACAGTTCAGGGTACGTGTGGGTTCTGTCCTGTCCGACACCTTTCGCCAGGAGAATGGGGTGCCACAGGGCTCAGTTTTGAGCGTCGCTCTCTTCGCCATCGCGATCAATCCAATAATGGATTGCCTCCCAGCTGATGTATCAGGCTCCCTTTTCGTGGACGATTTTACCATCTATTGCAGCGCGCAGTGTACACGTGTCCTGGAGCGCTGTCTTCAGCGTTCTCTTGACCGTCTTTACTCCTGGAGTGTCGCCAATGGCTTCCGTTTTTCTGCCGAGAAGACGGTCTGTATTAACTTCTGGCGCTACAAAGAGTTTCTCCCACCGTCCTTACGACTCGGTCCCGTTGCTCTCCCAATCGTGGAGACAACCAAATTTTTAGGCCTTACCTTTGACAGGAAACTTAGCTGGTCTCCACATGTGTCATATTTGGCCGCCCGTTGTACCCGTTCTTTAAATGTCCTCCGTGTTCTCAGTGGTATGTCGTGGGGAGCGGATCGAACCGTCCTACTTCGTCTATATCGGTCGATCGTCCGCTCCAAGCTGGATTATGGGAGCTTCGTATACTCCTCTGCACGGCCATCCATCTTACGCCGCCTCAACTCCATACAACATCGGGGTTTACGACTTGCGATCGGAGCATTTTATACCAGTCCCGTAGAGAGTCTTCATGCTGACGCTGGCGAATTGCCACTCACCTACCGGCGCGATATACTGCTTTGTCGGTATGCCTGTCGGCTACTGTCAATGCCCGACCATCCGTCTTATCGTTCCTTTTTTGACGACTCTCTTGACCTTCAATACGGGTTGTATGTCTCTGCCTTGCTACCCCCTGGAGTTCGCTTTCGTCGCCTCCTTCAACACCTTAATTTTTCACTCCCTGCAACCTTTCGAGTGGGCGAGAGCCGCACGCCACCTTGGCTCCAGGCTCAGGTCCGCGTTCACCTCGACCTCAGCTCGCTCCCAAAAGAGGTCACCCCCGGTTCGGTCTACCACTCCCGTTTTTTGGAACTTCGTTCGAAGTTCATCAACATGACTTTCATTTATACAGATGGCTCTAAGACCAATGACGGGGTCGGGTGTTCCTTTATTGTCGGGGCACAAAGTTTCCAATACCGGCTCCATGGCCATTGTTCGGTCTTCACAGCTGAGCTCTTTGCCCTCTACCAGGCTGTTCTTTACATCTGCCGCCACCGACATTCTGCTTATGTCATATGCTCAGATTCCCTGAGCGCCATCCAGAGCCTCAGTGATCCGTACCCGGTTCACCCTTTCGTACACCGGATCCAACGCTCTCTCCAGCAGCTGGTGGACGTCGGTACGCCGGTTAGCTTTATGTGGGTTCCTGGCCATGTCGGTATCCCTGGGAACGAAGCTGCAGATGCCGCGGCCAAGGCTGCGGTCCTCCAGCCTCGGACAGCTTCTTGTTGTGTCCCTTCGTCCGATTTTAGCAGGGTCATTTGTCGGCGCGTCGTGTCGCTGTGGCATGCCGATTGGGCTGCACTTACCGACAACAAGCTTCGGGCCTTAAAACCTCTTCCCGTGGCTTGGACGTCCTCCTCACGCCCTTCTCGGCGGGAGGAGGTCGTTTTAGCAAGGTTAAGAATTGGACACTGCCGGTTCAGCCATCGCCATCTGCTGACGGCTGCGCCGGCGCCGTTCTGCCCATGTGGGCACTTGCTGACGGTTAGGCACATTTTAATGTCCTGTCCAGATCTTACCACACTGCGCCTCGATCTTAACCTGCCTAATACTTTCGATGCCATTTTAGCGGATGACCCACGAGCAGCTGCTCGTGTTCTTTGTTTTATCAATTTGACAAACCTCGCTAAGGACATTTGATGATGTTTTTTAATCCTCTGCCTGTCCGTCTGTCTTTTATTGTGTTTTCCCTTTTAGTTGTTGTTGTCAACTTGTGCCTCGCGGTGCATTTTTAGAGTAGTCAGGGCGCTAATGACCATTGAAGTTGTGCGCCCTAAAACCACAAAAAAAAAAAAAATCCGGTAGCACACTTTCATTTGCGCTCTGTGGCCCGGGTAAACGCTTGTGCTAGGAAAATATTTTGCCACATTGACGGACAGCATTAGCCAGTACTGGTGCTTGCAGTTTACTACAGTTATACGGTCGGTATTTTGCCGGTGTAAACACAACTTTATACTTCTCGTCATGGACATCAGCGTGCAGATCTCACAATCGGGAGGTACTGATATCACAATCGTATGGTGCTTGGGCCGGCCGTGGTGGCCGTGCGGTTCTAGGCGCTACAGTCTGGAACCGCGCGACCGCTACGGTCGCAGGTTCGAATCCTCCCTCGGGCATGGATGTGTGTGATGTCGTTAGGTTTAAGTAGTTCTAAGTTCTAGGGGACTGATAGCCTCGGATGTTAAGTCCCATACTGCTCAGAGCCATTTGAACCATTCTATAGTGCTTGGAGAAATATTGGAAAGAATTTTTGACAGAGCACCGCGCCCCCAAATTTCCGCATTGTCTTGGCGCAGTGAGCAGCTCGCAATCTTTGATCGGCATCGCACTCGTAAGGCTTGTATAGCGAAGTCTGTGCGCAATAAGTTGCTACCGTGAGAAGCCATTCCGCCCTCACGTGTGACGGCCTGATAACAGCGCGGCTGTAGCGGTCGCTGGACGTCTCAAAATCACATCTGCTCGCACTGTTCTGTGCTGCTAGATGCGGTAGTGGGATAAGGAAATCGTAGGGTGAAACATGGTGTTCATAGAAATTTATCCAGAGGTGGCACGAGTCTAATAAAATTTATTCCTTTGAATTACGTCTATGGTCACAAACCTTTTATTAACAGACTACCGGTTTCGGTCTATAATGACCATCGTCAGATCAGCAGCAAAAAATGGAAAAAAATATAAACCAATGTGTCCTCCTTAGCAAACGGCACTCTTCAAACCCAACCAGGAAACTTGCTCTTAATTTGGTAACTGAATGTCGAGGGACTCTCCTGAAATAAGCGCGAAATACTGTCAGAAATCTTAAAACCGCGCAAGGTGGACGTTGTAGCCCTGCAAGAGACTCGAACCAAATAATTGTTGGTAAGGCGGGTGCCAGGTTGAGATTCGTTTGGAGAGTCCTTAGAAAATGTAGTCTGTGGTGTCACCGCCAGACACCACACTTGCTAGGTGGTAGCCTTTAAATCGGCCGCGGTCCATTAGTACATGTCGGACCCGCGTGTCGCCACTATCAGTGATTGCAGACCGAGCGCCACCACACGGCAGGTCTAGAGAGACTGACTAGCACTCGCCCCAGTTGTACGACGACTTTGCTAGCGACTACACTGACGAAGCCTTTCTCTCATTTGCCGAGAGACAGTTAGAATAGCCTTCAGCTAAGTCCATGACTACGACCTAGCAAGGCGCCATTAACCATTTCTAGAGAGACTCTCTCTTGTATCATCAAGAATGCTGTATACAAATGATGGATTAAAGTTAGATATTCCAGCAGCTACTTACTTTTCTTTATAGCCTTCATTACGTATCCTGTTCCAGACCTCACGCCAGTCTGCCTTAGATTATAGCGTGCATTTCGGCCTCCTCTAACTACAAGGTGTTGGCACATCTGCCAACACATCATAGTCCATCAACAAATGAGGTGGCTTACAAAACACTCGTTCAGCCTATACTTGACTATTGCTCATCAGTATGGGATCCGTACCAGGTCGGGTTGACAGAGGAGATAGAGAAGATCCAAAGAAGAGCGGCGCGTTTCGTCACAGGGTTATTTGTTAAGAGTGGTAGCGATTACTCAAGTGGCAGACTCGGCAAGAGAGACGTTCTGCAACGCGCTGTAGCTTGCTGTCCAGGTTTCGAGAGGGTGCGTTTCTGGATGAGGTATCGAATATATTGCTTCCCCCTACTTATACCTCCCGAGGAGGTTACGAATGTAAAACTAGAGAGATTCGAGCGCGCACGGAGGCTTTCCGGCAGTCGTTCTTCCCGCGAACAATAGGCGACTGGAACAGGAAAGGGAGGTAATGACAATGGCACGTAAAGTGCCCTCCGCCACACACCGTTGGGTGGCTTGCGGTGTATAAATGTAGATAAGAGATGGATCTGTGGAACGTACGTCGTATTCCTGGCCATAAACCTGTGTTCAGCAATAACGATGTTCAGTATGTGATTGCCACCTTCGTTTGCATTTTAATAAATAAAAACTCTGTCCTCCATATTCCAATCGTAGGATGGGTTGTAAGTAGAGCCCCCCGCCCACCTTGCCGCTCGCACCACCGAAACCTTCCCCCTCCAGTTGCGGTCAGCTACAGGAGGAAACTCGAGCGACAACGAAAGCTGGGTCAGGCGCACAAAACAAAATAGCGTCCAGTTTTACAGGTTAGGGGAACGGAAATAAGGTATCAAAACAGCGTTTGTAGACGTTCGTTTACATAGGCCTACGCCATATTTAATGGTGATGTGTAGCCGCTGCGCTGTTCCTGCAATGTAGCTGAAATATATGGCAATATTTCCGTATCCGCAGGCAATATTGCTGATGCAGAAGATTGTTCCAACTACACTACTGGCCATTTAAAATTGCTACACCAAGAGGAAATGCAGATGATAAGCGGTTATTCATTGGAGAAATATATTATACTAGAGAACCGACATGTGATTACATTTTCACGCAATTTGGGTGCATAGATCCTGAGAAATCAGTACCCAGAACAACCACCTCTGGCCGTAATAACGGCCTTGATACGTCAGGGCATTGAGTCAAACAGAGCTTCGATGGCGTGTACAGGTACAGCTGTCCATGCAGCTTCAACACGATACCACAGTTCATCAAGAGTAGTGACTGGCGTATTGTGACGAGTTAGTTGCTCGGCCACCATTGAACAGACGTTTTCAATTGGTGAGAGATCTGGAGAATGTGCTGGTCAGGGCAGCAGTCGAACATTTTCTGTATCCAGAGAGCTTGGATGAAATGTGACGTCCACTGTTCAAAGTGCCGTCAGTGCGAACAAAGGGTGACCGAGACGTGTAACCAATGGCACAACATACCATCACGCCGGGTGATACGCCAGTATGGCGATGACGAATAAACTCTGCCGGTCGGAATGGCCGAGCGGTTAAAGGCGCTACAGTCTGGAACCGCACGACCGCTACAGTCGCAGGTTCGAATCCTGCCTCGGGCATGGATGTGTGTGATGTCCTTAGGTTAGTTAGGTTAAAGTAGTTCTAAGTTCTAGGGGACTTATGACCACAGCAGTTGAGTCCCATAGTGCTCAGAGCCATTTGAACCATTTTTGAACGAATACACTCTTCCAATGTGCGTTGACCACGATGTCGTCAAACACGGATGAGACCATCATGGTGCTGTAAACAGAACCTGGATTCATCCGAAAAAATGACGTTTTGCCATTCGTGCACCCAGGTTCGTCGTCGAGTACACCATCGCAGGCGCTCCTGTCCGTGATGCAGCGTCAAGGGTAACCGCAGCCGTGGTATCCGAACCGATAGTCCATGCTGCTGCAAACGTCGTCGAACTATTTGTGCAGATGGTTGTTGTCTTGCAAACGTCCCCATCTGTTGACTCAGGGATCGAGACGTGGCTGCACGATCCGTTACAGCCATGCGGATAAGATTCCTGTCGTCTCGACTGCTAGTGAGACGAGGCCGTTGGGATCCAGAACGGCGTTCCGTATTACCCTCCTGAATCCACCGATTCCATATTCTGCTAACAATCACTGGATCTCGACCAACGCGAGCAGCAATGTCGAGATACGATAAACCGTAATCGCGATAGGCTACAATCCGACCTTTATCAAAGTCGGAAAGGTGATGGTACGCATTTCTCCTCCTTACACGAGGCATCACAACAACGTTTCACCAGGCAACGCCGGTCAACTGCTGTTTGTGTATGAGAAATCGGTTGGAAACTTTCCTCACGTCAGCACGGTGTAGGTGTCGCCACCGGCGCCAACCTTGTGCGAATGCTCTGAGAAGCTAATCATGTGCATATCACAGCATCTTCTTCATGTCGTTTAAATTTCGCGTCTGTAGCACGTCATCTTCGTGGTGTAGCAATTTTAATGGCCAGCAGTGTAGTTGCCGAGGTATGGCCGTGGCGTTGCCGTTGTTGTTCACCAAAGTTGAGATTTCGTCTCACCGGGCAGTATTGTCGGCCTTAAACGTACCCTAGTGCTGAGGTCCACTGTGGAAGCCATCGGCGACAGCCAGTAGCAGCTGCATAAGTCATTCGCAACGCCCCTCGGATATTGATCGAAGTCTGGAAACGTTCTGTGTTCTCGAGTCTGGGGAAATCAAAGAGCATATCTCATCGTAACAGAACATTACCCGGCCCAGAATCTTTCTGCGTGCAAACCTGTACCGGGTGATCAAAAAGTCAGTATAAATTTGAAAACTTAATAAACCACGGAATAATGTAGATAGAAAGGTCAAAATTGACACACATGCTTGGAATGACATGGGGTTTTATTAACCCCCCCCCCCCAAAAAAAAAAAAAAACAAATTCACAAAATGTCCGACGGATGACGAGTAACTGCTACCGTGACGGGTGAGAGGTACGCCGATATGTTACAGAATCGCATCAACCCCAGCCTGGCTGATAAACACCTGCCGGAACGTACGATGTTTATGCAGGATGGCTCTCCACCCCATACTGCAAGACACGTGAAAGATCTCTTGCACGCGTCGTTTGGTGATGATCGTGTGCTCAGCCGCCACTTTCGTCATGCTTGGCCTCCCAGGTCCCCAGACCTCAGTCCGTGGGATTATTGGCTTTGGGGTTACCTGAAGTCGCAAGTGTATCGTGATCGACCGACATCTCTAGGGATGCTGAAAGACAACATCCGACGCCAATGCCTCACCATAACTACGGACGTGTTTTACATTATTCCTCGACTACAGCTATTGTTGAGGAATGATGGTGGACATATTGAGCATTTCCTGTACAGAACATCATCTTTGCTTTGTCTTACTTTGTTATGCTAATTATTGCTGTTCTGATCAGATGAAGCGCCATCTGTCGGGCAATTTTTGAACTTTTGTATATTTTTGGTTCTTATAAAACCCCATGTCATTCCAAGCATGTGTGTCAATTTGTACCTCTCTTTCTACAGTATTCCGTGGTTTATTCAGTTTTCAAACTTATACTGACTTTTTGATCACCCGGTACTATAGATGGGCATTTAATTACAGTTAATCGATTAATCATTCTGGTAATCGACTGTGAATTTTACATAGTAGATTATCCTTGCGATTAATTGCACTGCTGTGCAAAACTTAAGGACAAACGTAACTTTCACATGATGTGTCACACAAAGGAACATAGCTCGATGAAACACACGACCATACTAGAAAGAACTGCTACAGTATAGTGGAGAAGGCACTTGAAAGAAATAAGCAATGAGTCGAACAGAAATGACATATTTATTCAAAGACAGTAATATCTCAGATGTTTAAGTAGTAATCACCTGACATAAATATCAAGGAAGTACAGCTTAAACGCCTGTTCGCTCTCTTCAAACTTAGATTAATTGGAGTGGTCGAAACTAAAAAATTAACAATTGCTTTGTACTTTATAGACGAAGTAAGTAAACTATCGAATTGTCGCCTCTTTGTACGTACTTCTATTGTTACTGCTACTTTTCAGCTGGAGTACTCGAAAGAATGTTGGTCAGCGTTCTATGTTTTAAGAAGAATGTGTAGCAATCCATTAAACTCAGTCTGATATTTTGATAAGTGACTGGTGTCAGCGAGTCTGAAATGCTCATCAATCTTAAGACCATGGCAACAAAACGGAAAACAGCATTTAGAGGTGAATACACTGGATAGTTTCCTTCAGTGAAACGAAATGCACGGGAAGCGGAATGTAAACTCTGCAAGTAGGTCTCGTAATATTATTTTGTAGGGTTGCGTACTTACGTTATTAAATCGAAACCCTTACATAATCACTTTGTTGTTCGTGTGTCTTTCGAAAACCCTTTTTGTCAGAAAAAGATCGGCGTATCAAGTTGACATTTATGTCATATACTGAGGTCTGTAGTCCCATAGCGGTGTAAAAAATTAAGCTTCCAAGTTAAAGCAGTCAGAAGATACGGCCATTTGTGGCACATAATTCGATACTCCGAACTCACTCATGGAAACCTGTACGGTACTTCCCGTTGACATAGAATCATGAAATTTGCTAAGAAGATTGGTTTTAGAGTACAAACAAAGGGAAAAAATCCGAACATTCGGGAGGACGACGGTTCAAACCCACATCCCGCCATCGCAATTTAGGTTTTTCATGATTTCCCAAAATCGCTTCAGGCAAATGCCGGGATGGTTCCTTTGGAAGGGCACGGCCGACTTCCTTCGCCATCTTTCCCTAATCCGATGGGACCGATGACCTCGCTGTTTGGTCCCCTCCCCCAGACCAACCAACCAACCAATCAACCAACCGTAATTGTTAATTTGTAATTATATCACGAGAAAAAAAAATCCTTTGTTAACTGACTGACTGACTGTGCCCGTTTTTCTCAGGAATGGGTAGACGTCTGAACTTAAAATTTATGCCACAAAGTAAGGACCAGAGGTTCTGTATGGTGTAATAAATGTAAGCTTCTAAGTCAATGCAACTAAGAAGGTAGGTACAATATAAATTTACGTCAGTTACTAAGGTTTATGGTCCGTCTGCGGTGTAAAAAGTTGAAGCTTCTTAGTCATTACAAATTAGTCAATACAATTCGGGCGTAAATTGAACTTCCTATTGGCCTAGAATCTGAAATTTGACAAGAAGCAAGGTTTTCGTTTCACAGTACTAGTAAACGAAAAAAATACGAAATTGCTAATTTTTAATTATATCACACAGAAAAAATATTTATTCGTAAATTATTATTTGACTTCACACTTGAAATTAAAACATTCTCGAAAGTCTTGGAATCACTGGGACGGATGTCTTGTCATTTCCAGTTCCAATAACAGGCAAAACTCTTCAATATCCTCGATTCCCAGAATGGATAAACTGTCTTACACACATAATGAAGTTTGTACGGAACACCGAGTGCACAAGTCCTAGTCCTACGGCCACTGGCCAACTTTTTAAAATTACAGATAGGACCAACAACCCGTGAATTATTATGGGGAGGTTTACTATCTGTGGCCCGAAAAAAACAAGTTCTTTGAGAATTTTTTCTCGGTATGTGTTACAGATATCAATGTCAAATTTGCTCAAAATGTTTATTGATATTTCCTCTACAAACTCGAATTTTTTCGACTGGAAATGTCGAAGAGCAAAGGCGGAAGTGCCGTCGGAACGAAAACAAAATTTCGAGGTAGACCTCCACGCGCGGTATGTCACAGGTCAACCGGCTCGTCTGAAATCAAAGTTGAGTTGACGCTAGCGAAGTATGTAAGATTCTTTAGGAGTTGTACCTCGCTTAAGTTATTTGGACCATAGGAAACAAAATGGCGGCCATTTGAAAAACAACAGGGTTTTTTCATTGATTTTTCGACTTCGTAGGCCAAGTAAAAATATTTATAGTTGATGGAACGGAATAAAAGTGGTGCAACTCCTAGACAATTTAGTTAGCTTCGTCGGAAACAAAGAATCATGCCAATCAGATTTGAAGTTACCATACAGCGAGATAAGAGAAAAGTCATTTCGAGAAAAACGCGTTTGAAGTTTTGACTACATATAAATGCAATATTATGCAACGTAAGTTCAATCTGCTATTCCGGGTCCATAAACTAGTCCTTCCCCTTCCTCATAGAGGGCGTTCTGCTCGATCTGGGCCATCCTGCCCTGCTCCAGAGCCGCTCGTACGGCCGGTGACAAGCGGTTTTCGGCCGCTCGAATCCGGTGGTCGTCCGAATGCTTGGCTGACTGCGTCGAATAGAGTCCATCGTTGTAATGGTCTTCAGAATTGCTGAATACCCTTCGTCGAAGCTGCTCAGTGCCGAGAAAGTCGCAATCTCCACTGTCTTCGCACCAGAATGCAAATGCTTGAGGGCTAACTACAACACGGGTTCAAAGTTTCATTTGAATTTTGTGTGCCGAGCGGTTCTAGGCGCTCCAGTATGGAACCGCGCGACCGCTACGGTCTCAGGTTCGAATCCTGCCTCGGGCATGGATGTATGTGATGTCCTTAGGTTAATTAGGTTTAAGTAGTTCTAAGTCTAGGGGACTGATGACGTCAGATGTTAAGTTCCGTAGTGATCGGAGCTATTTGAACCATTTTTTGAATTTTGTGTGTTTCCTCCCAGGCACCGGTACAATAACTCGTCCTCCGAAAGGGCCTCGTAGATCGGATGAATCACTTTTGAACTTCTTTGGAGAGCAGCTGGTCGTGTTGATATTCGTCCAGATGTCCGGTAGCCTCTGCAATGCACCACTTGCACCAACCAGTTTCCCCAGCCGGACTATTTTGGTGTTGTGGGAGGTCATCCGCCGAACACCTGTGGAAATACGTTGCCCAAATTGCGTTCTTCATCTGTTCCACCGAATTGGATTGCCGTCGGATTGCCAAGCCGTAGTACGTCGTAAGCTCTTTGATCACTTCATGAGGTTTAGTCATGGGCAAGCACATAGAATAATTTTTCGCCGCTACGAAGTTGAAATCCCCGAAAAAAACTGGTGCGTGAGAAAGGCCGATTTCAGGCAGGTGCAATTTTCGTTTCGTATTCGGAGAATCCGTTTCAGGGGTAGATTCTAAACATTTTTATGGATCCAAAAATGCAATTTTTGTAAAAAAAATCGATTCTTTGAACCGAAAGAATTATAGAATCCCTTGAAAAGCAGCTTCGTAAAGAACAGGCCGGTTTTAGGGCACAACACAGTTGTGTTGATCTTATTAACACTCTTAGGATAATTTTATATTAAAGCAAAGAATTCCAACCAACCATGTATCTGGCATTCATTTATTTTCAAAAGGCCTTCGATTCGGTGAAACATGAAGTGCTCTGGTAGGTGTTGCGGAAGTATGGCATACCACAGAAGATCTTAAACATCATAAAAGATCTATTTGATGGCTACGAATGTTGCGTACTCCACGAGGGAAATATGACAGAGCCCATAAAAGTAACAACTGGAGTCCGGCAGGGTTGCATTTTGTCGCCAACACTTTTTCTACTTGTTCGAGACTCTGTTATGAGAAGAGTCACAGCAGGCAGGGGACGAAGAATCGGGCTTGCTTTCCCCGAAGTCAGTTACTATTTTCCGATAGAAGCTAGTGGGAACAGCGGCATCAAAGATGACGCAGGTACAGTGGAGCGCAGGAAAGCAATGAGTTCTGCGTCCTCCATTAAGCAACTGACGAACTATTTCAGTAATAATAAGTCAGAAGATGTGCAGAGCTGTGGACGAGGAATCCAGTGTAGTACTTGTCCATGAAAAGTAACAGCAGGAGAGACCGCCAAGTCCATAACGAGCCGTAGCCAGGTGGTGCCCGCAGGGTCGGCCCGTATGTTAAAAACGCGCCGTGCGGGCGGCAGATAGTACAGTATATGGCGTGTGTTGTCGGCTTGCCGCGCCTGCCGTATGCATGAGGCGCGGCCAGCGCGGGCGATACGTCACACCCCGGCGCGCTAATGAAAGAATTATGCAAACCGAATAACGTGCGGCCGGCGGAATTTTTATCTCTGCGTCTCGTGTGTGTGTGTTTGTGTGTGTGTTTGTGTGTGTGTGGGTGTGTTTGGCGGCGCTCGTTGGCCCTCACTACTTTTCTGCATATGAGGGGAAAAAAAAGTGCCGGTGGGAATTTCGCGGACGAATGTTAATTATTTGGCAGAGCCATTCCTATGAATGTCGCAGGTACAGTGTCGTTTCAAATACAGAGCGAGCATATGGCCCCAGAGCCACCCGCAGTAAGCGCACTTTCCCACCGAGAGAGGTGGCGCAGTGGTTAGCACACTGGACTCGCATTCGGGAGGACGACGGTTCAGTCCCGCGTCGGGCCGTCCTGATTTAGGTTTTCCGTGGTTTCCCTAAATCGCTCCAGGCAAATGCCGGGATGGTCCCCTCGAAAGGTCACGGCCGACTTCCTTTCCCATCTTTCCCTCACTGTCTGGCCTCCTCCCTCGAAAGGAGGTCGGTCTCCCGTTCCTAGATGTGTTGGTATACAGAAGATGTGATAACACGGTAGGTCACAGAGTGTACAGAAAGCCGACTAACACAAACAGGTATTTAGATGCCACTTCGCACCACCACCCAGCCCAGAAGCAAGCAGTACTCAACACTCTTATCATGTGCCTTCCGTAACAGCGATGACGACAACTTGGAATCTGAGTTGAATTTTTTAAAGAGGACATTGAAGGCAAATGGGTATGATGGTTATTTAATCGACGGGGCTTTTAGGCGGAATATTTATACCGCCAACAAGAATGGCGAGAAACCGCCTTCTCACTCCGTCAGGTTACCGTTCGTTTCTGGGGTCACTGACCGCATAAGCAGAATTTTAAAGAAAAATGTTATTCAGACATCTTTCTTTAGTCAAAAGAAAATAAGAGCTTTCTCCGACGGAAAACGGATGCACCTGATTACCTCCACAATGCAGGCGTCTATCAACTGTCGTGTGGCTGCGGCAAAGTGTATATCGACGAAACGGGAAGAACTGTTAAAGAACGCATTAAGGTACACGAACGGTACATGCGGCTAAATCAAAGTGCAAAATCGGCAGTAGCGGAACATCACGAGAACTATGCCTCTGACAGCGATTTTAATAACGTACGTGTACTGGATAAAGAAACAAACATTTATAGAAGAAAGGTCCGAGTAGCGGTTGAAATTTCTAGGAATGCATCTAATTTCAATAGAGAGGACGGTTATAGGCTTCCGGCATCGTGGCTCCCCGTTATTAAGGAAGTCAATACGCGGCCGCGGTGTGTGAGCGGCAACAAACAACGCGCTCGACGTCACCTCGGTGGACAATAATATTTTGTGTAAACATTGCCCCTCTCTTGCTCTGTCCGTTTCGAATCTAGCCACTGATGACGACCAACCAATAGCGGTAGCAGGCATTTCAACCAATAGCCCTTCTCCAGCATAAGTGTGGAATAGTGCCTTTCTATCCAATGATGATGGACCGCCAATGGCATCCACAGGAGATGAGCTACCAACGCCCATTCTCCTGCATCAGAGCGGCAGTATTAGCGTATGACTATGGCCCACCGATGGTAGCCATACGAATTTTAACCAATACTATCACTTCTCCAGCACGAACGCCAGAATACTCCCCCTTTATAAGTGGACTCACCACTCGTCTCTGACAGTGTTCTAGCAGTAGTGGACACCAAAAGATCCTGAGGAAGATCCCAGGACAGGGGTCGGAACGTCGAACACTTTAGAAGAAACATCACGCTGCCTAATAACCGAGAAGATTCTAACTTCAACCCACCTCCAACCCTCTCTTTCCCTGTACAGTTGGAAGGTACGGCTGCATATGCTGCTCTTACCTTTCTTCTTCTTCTTCTTCTTCGCGGATGGATCACTTAGGACCACGCGTAATCAACAATTGTTGGCCTTCCTTTTCGCCCAGTATTCCTTCATAAACAACGAATGGGCTAGCTTTCGTTGCGTAGACCATGTATGTCGGTTAGTTTTTCTCTCTTCTTCCTCAAAACCCCGTGTGTTTGTGATTTTTCTGATTTCGTTTCTATCATGTAGATTTGGAGACCCTAATTCTCTCAGGTCTTTTTCCGTCTGTTTGTACCAGTTCGGTCTTGTAGTTCTGTTCTTTAAAAATGTATGGATTTTGTGCGTTAACCTGTTTGAGTCCATTCTTTCTAAGCGCCCCATGAATTGGATTCTTCTCATGCGCATTGTGTCTGTTATTTTGGAGATATTTTTATATATTTCTGCATTGGGTTTTGGTAATATACCCCATCTTTAGTTCTTGCTCCTAGGATTTTCCTCATTATCTTACGTTCTTTCACTTCTAATTCCTCTTCTAGTGTTCTGTGTTGAAGGTTTAGTGTCTCAGATGCGTAGAGAGCTTCGGGTCTAATTACTGTTGTGTAGTGTCGTATTTTGCAGTTCCACGAGAGACTCTTTTTGTTGTAAATGTTTTTTGTTAACTGAAACGCCGTCTCCATTTTCTGGACTCTTGATCTGACAGATTTTTTTTCATTACAATTTTCTGCAATCCATTCACCTAAATATTTAAATTCTTTTCCTCGAGAGATGTAGTTATTACCAATTTTGAGATCAGAAGGTGCATCTTTGATGTCAGTCATAAATTTTGTTTTTTCAAATGAAATTTGTAATCCTATTTTAGCTGCCTGCTCCTGTAATAATTCTAGCTGTTTCTGTGCATCGGTAATGTCTTGTGCTATCAGTGCCATGTCATCAGCAAATGCTAAGCAGTCTAATTCTATGCCCTTATGTCTTGGTCCCAGTCTGTGTGCTGGTGCACCTGCTTTTTTCCATTCTCTAACAACTTTTTCAAGAGCACAATTGAAGAGCACCGGGGACAGTACATATGTCTATTATTATTATTATTATTATTATTATTATTATTGTTATCCGCGTTTGGCCCACACTGGACCACGTGATGTAGAACAAATGGCAATTTCATAGTTTTGTTTTGGTTTTTCATTCTGCTCAAATTCCTTCCATTCCCTCAGAATGGGCAATTTTCGCTCGTCAGAGCAAGCCTTCCATTCTTCAGGGTGTTCTTTTTCTTTATTTTTTCTCTGCCGGTCGCATCCTCAGCTCGCAGCCATTCTACATCTACATCTACATGGTTACTCCGCAATTTACAATTAAGTGCCTGGCAGAGGGTTCATCGAACCATTTTCATACTGTTTCTCTACCATTCCAATCTCGAATGTGGCGTGGGAAAAGGGAACACCTAGATCTTTCCGTTCGAGATCTGATTTCTCTTATTTTATTATGTTGATCATTTCTCCCTACGTAGTTTGGTGTGATTGAAATCTCGTAAATAGATCTGGCCCAAAGAAAACCGCCTTTGTTTCAGAGACTGCCACCCCAACTCGCGTATCATATCAGTGACACTCTGACCCCTATTGCGCGATAACACGAAACGAGCTGCCCATCTTTGCACTTTATCGATGTCCTCCGTCAATCCCACCTGATAAGGGTCCCACACCGCGCAGCAATATTCCAGCAGAGGACGGACAGGTGTACTGTAGGCTGCCTCTTTAGTGGGTTTGTCGCATCTTCAAAGTGTTCTGCCAACAAATCGCAGTCTTTGTTTCGCCTTCCCCACAATATTATCTATGTGGTCTTTCGAATTTAAGCTGCTCTTAATTGTAATTCCTAGGTATTTAGTCGAATTGACAACCCTTAGATTTGTGCGATTTATCGTATACCCAAAATTTATCGGATTTCTTTTGGTACCCATGTGGATGACCTCGCTCTTTTCTTTGTTTAGTGCAAACTGCCACTTTTCGCACCGTACATAAATTCTCTCTAGATCATTTTGTAATTGAAATTGATCGTCTGATGATTTTACTAGATGGTAAATTATAGCGTCGTCTGCAAACAGTCTAAGGTTCAAATGGTTCGAATGGCTCTGAGCACTGTGGGACTTAACATCTGAGGTCATCAGTCCCCTAGAACCTAGAACTACTTAAACCTAACTAACCTAAGGACATCACACACATCCATGCCCGAGGCAGGATTCGAACCTGCGACCGTAGCAGTCGCGCGGTTCCGGACTGAGCGCCTAGAACCGCTGGACCACCGCGGCCGGCAAAGTGCTCTACCATCTGAGCCACCGAATCACGACTCACACCTGGTCCTCACAGCTTTACTTCTGCCAGTATCTCGTTTCCTACCTTCCAAGGTGTGAGGACCGGGCGTGAGTCGTGCTTCGGTAGCTCAGATGGTAGAGCACTTGCCCGAGAAAGGCAAAGGTCCCGAGTTCGAGTCTCGGTCGGGCACAGTTTTAATCTGCCAGGAAGTTTCATATCAGCGCACACTCCGCTGCAGAGTGAAAATCTCATTCTGGAAATAAATTGCTGAACATGTGCCACCCTCGATGAGGAGACGTGCTAAACTCTACCTTCACGTGAACGGTGGCCGTATGGAACAGTTGTGATAGTGTGTCCTCAAGTGCGTATTTGCAGTCAGGGCCTCCGAGGAATTTATTGTAAGATGTTGATGCACTCAGTCATAATATATCGCATCGAGTTAAGCCATTCCCCTTCGAACGTATGTTAACTAGAATTATCTGCTTGTTTCATTGTTATCTACTCGCCCCTGTTATTTGTATCCCGTATAAACGTAGACATTCACAAACTGCAAGACTGTCGCGTATAAAACAGTGACGCGTATGTAGAATAAATTTCCTTTAATTTACGTCTATGGTCACAAACATTTTGTTCACAGATTACTGGTTTCGCTCTATAACGACCGTCTTCAGATCTGCAGCAAAAAATATGAGAAAAACGTAAATACACTCGCAGATTTTCTACAGCTTAAAAACAATAAATAGACCATACTGAAAAGTACTACTGACCTGTATATGCATTTGTGCGCTTTAAGTATGACGAGGCATACCTGTGTTTTATAAAAACAATGTCCTAATGTACTGCAGCCATAGTGGCATCGTCAAATGTTAAATATATTTGACGATTATCAAAACTAGACATGATTGTCTTAATGGGATTTCCGCGATCGTTCTTTAAATAAAATTATGGCATTTCAGTCTTTGATCGCTATTTTTTTATTTTCAGTGACGGGTTTCAGGCTAGCTGCCCATCTTCAGATCATATAGTGCAGTTACAGAGTAACTTGTCAGTACAGAACTATCGGTTCACAGTCATAACTTTTGACAGCGAACCGATAGTTCTGTACTGACAAGTTACTCTGTAACTACAAAATATGATCTGAAGATGGGCAGCTAGCCTGAAATCCGTCACTGAAAATAAAAAATAGCGATCAAAGACCGAAATGCCATATTTTTGTGTTTGACGATGTTGGTGCTGATTTGCATTTAACATTTGACGATGCCACTATGGCTGCAGTACATTAGGACATTGTTTTTGTAAAACACAGGTATGCCTCTTCGTACTTAAAGCGCACAAATGCATATACGTGTGAGTAGTATTTTTCATTCAATCTGCTAGTGTATTTATGTTTTTCCCATATTTTTTGCTGCAGATCTGAAGATGGTCATTATAGACCGAAACCAGTAATCTGTGAACAAAATGTTTGTGATCATAGACGTAAATTAAAGGAAATTTAACGTAGACATTGTTATTTATAATAGTGCTATTATTCTGACTCAGCTACTTCGGGCAACGGTAGCAAGTCGTTGCTTAATCTAATGTCTCCTTCTTCTTTTTGTTGCAGGTAAGTTGACTGCAGTGAGAGAAAACTGGATGGCCTGCAAAATGGGTTCGAGGCAGTACTTTTGTAAGTACGGTCATCACTGCCATAGCGCTACATCAGCCCTTCTGACATGTTGGGCGAACATCTCTGGCAGCTAATCAGCAGGAGAGCGTTGTCACAAGGGAACCTCCCCATCGCACACCCCTCAGATTTAGTTATAAGTTGGCACAGTGGATATGCCTTGAAAAACTGAACACAGATCAATCGAGAAAACAGGAAGAAGTTGTGTGGAACTATGAAAAAATAAGCAAAATATACAAACTGAGTAGTCCATGCGAAGATAGGTGGCAACATCAAGGATGATCTGAACTCAGGAGCGCCGTGGTCTCGTGGTTAGCGTGTGCAGCTGCGAAACGAGAGGTCCTTGGCTGAAGTCTCCCCTCAAGTGAAAAACTTTTCTTTATTTTCGCAAAGTTTTGATCTCTCCATTCGTTCATTGACGTCTCTGTTCACTGTAATAAGTTTAGTGTCTGTGTTTTGCGACCGCACCGCAAAACCGTGCGATTAGTAGACGAAAGGACGTGCCTCTCCAATGGGAACCGAAAACATTTGATCGCAAGGTCATATGTCAACCGATTCCTCCACAGGAAAACACGTCTGATATATTCTATACGACACTGGTGAGGGCATGTGCGTCACATGACAGGAATATGTTGTCGACCCACCTATCTTGTACACTTGGCGAATGGGTAAAAAGATTCTTCTGCATTGCCCGATTTAGGTTTTCTTGTGGATGTGAGAATTACTCCCAAAAAAGTGATGAAAACATAAGAGTTTGTCACATAAACTGCAACAAATTAATGCAACAGTTTCACAGTCGCACAATTTTCCCTGTGCTCTGTCAAAACATGTTTTTAACGTTTTCAAATTTTGCCGTGTGTAGACCGTCAAATCCTGCATATGTCCAAGCAAATATGAACATGTCCTGGAATTTTGGAGAGCGAATTTGATTATGTGTGAGTGCCTGAACGTTGATAATTGTCTGAAAATAATAATAAAATTTTACGCTCGAGGGAAGACTTGAACCAGGGACCTCTCGTTCCGCAGCTGCTCACGCTAACCACGGGACCACGGCGCTACTGAGCTCACACACTCCATGATGTTGCCTATCTTCGCATGGACTACTCAGTTTGTATATTTTGCTTATTTTTTTCATAGTTCCACACAACTTCTTCCTGTTTTCTCGATTGATCTGTGTTCAGCTTTTCAAGGCCTATCCACTGTGCCAACTTATAATTAAATCTGAGGGGGATGCGATGGGGAGGTTCCCTTGTCAGTGACGTCGTCGTTTTTATTATTGTTTTTCTTGGTGTGGTCTCCAGCCTAAAGAGTGGTTTGGTGGATCTTTGCAGGCTGGTCTATCCTGTGCTACTCGCTTTATCTCTGCGTGACTACTGCAACTCGCAATCAGTTGGACCTGCTTGCTGTAGCCAAATCTTGTTTCCCTGTACAATGTTTACCTCTCCCACTTCCCTCAGTTACCAAATTGACGATTTCTTGTTTTCTGAGGACGAGTGCTCTCAACCGATCCCTTCCTTTTATCAAGACGTGCCATGAATTTCGTTTCTCGCCGGTCCACTCCATTAGGTCTTCAATTTTTACCTGATATGCGAATAAGCATTCTTCCATAGCATCACATTTGAAAGGCTTCTACTTTCTTCTTGGCTGAATTGATCGTCGTCCAAGTTTCACTTCCTTACAAGGGTGTATTCCAAGCAAATAACCTCGCCGGCCGCGGTGGCAGAGCGGTTCTAGGCGCTTCAGAACGGGACCCCGCGGCTGCTATGGTCGCAGGTTCGAATCCTGCCTCGGGCATGGATGTGTGTTATGTCCTTAGGTTAGTTAGGTTTAAGTAGTTCTAAGTCTAGGGGACTGATGACCTCAGATGTTAAGTCCCATAATGCTTAGAGCCATTTGAGCACTGTGACACACTGGATGCAGCAACAGTTGTCTATAACAGTCATTCATTCATTTCCGTGTCCGGTCAGCATTTCCAGAAGGTAGCAACTCCAGTGGTCTTGTCGTTTTCCTCGGTCAGGTCCTGTGTTGTGCAAGGTTGTTCAAGGCTGTTGATATACTTTCTGGGATGTGAGGTCGTGGTCCAAGAACTTTTCTGCTCCTTACGTTTCGTCTAGGACTGCGCTGGACTTCCTCAGAGGCGCTGCTCTGCTGAGTCTTGCCGACTACACCATCATTTTTTCAGCACTGGCGGTTACCCGAAATTTTGTTGGTGGTGGTGAATCTGTGTGCTTCCATTGAGCTGACTGGCGCTTTGTTTCTGGATTGAAAAATGGCATCCACGTCTCATCCATTGCACAACCGACGAAAAGAAAGTCCCATTCATGCTGTCGTTGCGCGTCAACATTGCTCGGCAACATGCCACACGGGCAGCCATGTGGTCGCCCGTCAGCATTCGTGGCACCCACCTGGATGACACTTTTCGCATTTTCAGGTCGTCATGCAGGATTGTGTGCACAGAACCCACAGAAATGCCAACTCTGGAGGCGATCTGTTCAACAGTCATTCGGCGATCCCCCAAAACAATTCCCTCCACTTTCTCGATCGTGTCGTCAGACCAGCTTGTGTGAGCCCGAGGTTGTTTCGGTTTCTTGTCACACAATGTTCTGCCTTCATTAAACTGTCTTACCCACGAAAGCACTTTCGACACATCCACAACTCCATCGCCACATGTCTCCTTCAACTGTCGATGCATTTCAATTGGTTTCACACCACGCAAATTCAGAAAACGAATGATTGCACGCTGTTCAAGTAAGGAAAACGTCGCCATTTTAAGTATTTAAAACAGTTCTCCTTCTCGCCGCTGGCGATAAAATTCCATCTGCCGTACGGTGCTGCCATCTCTGGGACGTATTGACAATGAACGCGGCCTCATTTTAAAACAATGCGCATGTTTCTATCTCTTTCCAGTCCGGAGAAAAAAAATCGGAGGCCTTAGAACTTGAATGCACCTCGTACATCAGCAGCAACACACCTTCTAATAGTGGAGGGAGCTATTCCAACAATCGAGTAGATTTTATCGACTGGAGTTGGCTCCATATATCCCGACAAGATTCGGACGGTCTCATTGGTTGCAATATCAACCTCTTTGGTGTGAGTGGATGCATTCCACACAGGTGAAGCATACTCTGCAGGGGACGCACACAAAGCAAGAGGTGAAATTCTCAGGGCGGGAGGACTTGCTCCCCAGGCGGTTGATGTGAGCTTCCTCAAGATGTTATTTCGTGAACCAAGTTTCAGCCTGGTAGTATGGCAGTGTTTGTTGAAGGACAGAGTTCGGTCAACGGTGTCACCCAGATACTCAGGTGTTGAACAGTGCTCCAGTCGTTTGCATTGCCATGTAACGTCCAGTGGTGGAGTGAGGGAGTCATTTTTGCAAGTGTTTGTATGTTAACTTATGAACTTCTCACTTAGGCAGCAGTTTTGTTCGTTTCATCATACAACTGAAATCGTTAAGAGTAGCCTTGTGAAACTGCCACGTATATAAAAACGTAAATCGGGTGGATTGAAGAAATATAGCCTGGTTGCACATTATTACATGTCATTGTCGAATGGAGTTGAGTTGACCATTGGGGTGAAGTTCGCCCAAAATTAAAAGAAGGTGTGAGACGTAAAAAATTTGTCAAACACAATAGTAGGAAAAACTGGAGATGTTTTGTTGTGAGGTTAACAAGTCGCAGCTCAGTGTGCAGTGAACAATTTTTTGTGTTTATTTGGATTTTCGTAAAGCAAATTTGTGATCACTTTTTTTCTTAAACTTTTCTGTGTGTTAGTTTAAACTTAAATTAAAATTTAATTATTATGCCAAATTGATTTTTCAGTTAGAGAAGGTCATTGAATACCAAAAATATTATTAGTACAGCACAATACCCACTCTTTGGAAGAAAGACAAATATATTAATGTTATTGGTTTCAGAAATATTTAAAGTCCAAAATCGGCAAACTTCACCCCATTTATCTAAGTCTGCAGGCTTTCGTGGCCGTTGTCACTGAAGTTAAAATCTTCTGGGTTATTAGGCCGCGTCATGTTTCTTCTAATATGTTCGACGTTTCGACGCCTCTGCTGGGATCTTCCTCAGGATCTTTTGGTGTCCACTACTGCTAGAACACTGTCAGAGAGGAGTGTCGCGTGCACTTATAAAGGGGGAGATTTCTGGTGTTCGTGCTGGAGAAGTGATAGCATTGGTTAAAATGGGAGCATATGCAGAATTTTAAAGAAAAATGGTATTCAGACATCTTTCTTTAGTCAAAACAAAAGACTTTTTCCGACGGAAAACAGATGCACCTGATTACCTCCACAATGCAGGCGTCTATCAAGTTTCATGCGGCTGCGGCAAAGTGTATATAGGCGAAACGGGAAGAACTGTTAAAGAACGCATTAAGGAACATGAACGGCGCATGCGACTAAAACAAAGTGCAAAATCGGCAGTAGCGAATGCAAGTCACCTCGGGGGACAACAATATTTTGGGTAAACGTTCCCCCTCTCTGGCTCTGTCCGTTTCGAATCTAGCCACTGACGACGACCAACCAATAGCGGTAGCAGGCATTTCAACCAATAACCCATCTCCAGCATAAGTGTTGCATAGTGCCTTCATATCCAATGACGGTGGGCCGCCAATGGTATTTATAGGAGATGAGCTACCGACGCCCCTTCTTCTGCATCAGAGCGGGAATATTAGCCTATGACTATGGCCCACCAATGGTAGCCATTTGAATTTTAACCAATGCTATCACTTCTCCAGCACGAACGCCAGAATTCTCCCCCTTTATAAGTGGACGCGACACTCGTGTCTGACAGTGTTCTAGCAGTAGTGGACACTAGAAGATCCTGAGGAAGACGCCAGCAGAGGGGTCGAAACATCGAACATTTTAGAAGAAACATGGGGCGGCCTAATAACACAGAATATTGTAACTTCACCCCATTTGACGGTAGTGCTGAACGGGAATCAGGTACCATTTGTATCACGTGTAATCTGTGTAATAAATGTTATTTTTATGTGTTAAAAGAAATTCCTGTCCAGAGAATGGTTTCTGACTCTCATTTTCGATCACGCCACAGTCGACCTATTCTATTCACGACAGCATTCGTAGCGAGATTCGCGATACGCTATCTTGACGCCTTTCTCAGTCATCTCGGAAACCAGTTTGCGTTGGCCGTAATACCTCGTAACGGTACCGTAACTGCCTGTACGGCGTCTTTTATGACGCTTTCCTTTCAGAGTCGTAGCCTCCGTTCTCTGTTCAGCGCCTGTGACATTTGAACACGACTTGCATAGCAGAGATTGCGATTTCGATAACATTCTTCTGGTTCTGTGACTGCGTCATGAGAACATAAATAAAATTATACATTAAGATAGTAACTGTTCTCGAAAGAACAGATACCATTGATGGCAGTGCAGCTTCTCTAGAATAAATTATGATTAATTGAAACCCTCAGCTGCCGACAGGTGTTGTTGATATACCTCGATGGGTACAGCTGATAAGGTGGGCCCCGACCGGGAATCGAACCCGGGAGGTCCTGCTTACATGGCAGACGCTCTATCCATCTGAGCCGCCGAGGAGACAGATAAATAGCGCGCATCTGGCATGGATGTGTGTGATGTCCTTAGGTTAGTTAGGTTTAAGTAGCTCTAAGTTCTAGGGGACTGATGACCTCAGACGTTAAGTCCCATAGTGCTCAGAGCCACTTGAACCATCTGCACGAACAGTTCGACGACGTTTGCAGCAGTATGGACTATAAGCTCGGAGACCGTGGCTGCGGTTACCTTTGACGCTGCATCACAGACAGGAGCGCCTGCGATGGTGTACTCAACGTCGAACCTGGATGCACGAATGGCAAAACGTCATTTTTTCGGATGAATCCAGGTTCTGTTTACAGCATCGTGATGGTCGCATCCGTGTTTGGCGACGTCGCGGTGAACGCACGTTGGAAGCGTGTATTCGTCATCGCCATTCTGGCGTATCACCCGGCGTGACGGTATGGGGTGCCACCGGTTACACGTCTCGGTCACCTCTTGTTCGCATTGTCGGCACTTTGAACAGTGGACGTTACATTTCAGATGTGTTACGACCCGTGGCTCTACCCTTCATTCGATCCCTGCGAAACCCAACATTTCAGCAGGATAATGCACGACCGCATGTTGCAGGTCATGTACGGCCCTTTCTGGATACAGAAAACGTTCGACTGCTGCCCTGGCCAGCACATTCTCCAGATCTCTCACCAACTGAAAACGTCTGGCCAATGGTGGCCGAGCAACTGGCTCGTCACAATACGCCAGTCACTACTCTTGATGAACTGTGGTACTGTGTTGAAGCTGCATGGGCAGCTGTACCTGTACACGCCATCCAAGCTCTGTTTGACTCAATGCCTTGGCGTATCAAGGCCGTTATTACGGCCATAGGTGGTTGTTCTGGGTACTGATTTCTCAGTATCTATGCACCGAAATTGCGTGAAAGTTTAATCACATGGCAGTTCTAGTATTATTTGTCCAATGAATACCCGTTTACCATCTGAATTTCTTCTTGGTGTAGCAATTTTAATGGCCAGTAGTGTAGAGGTGAGGGACACCAAGGGCGTAAGTGTGTGCAGGCACAAGGAAATTACTTTGATGATGATACCATTGCAGCTGACTAAAAAGTAAGTGAAGGTTTTTTTTTGTTTGTTTTGTTTGTATAACCAGTCTCAGTACTCTTATTGTCGGACTTCGCAGGCCACCGTTGGCAGACACGGTTGCGTTCGGCAGCAATGAGGTGTGACGTCGGAGCGCGCCGTATCTGGTACAGCAGTGGCAGGCGGAGCGCGCTGGCAGTGACCCGGTGTTCCCGGGAGACCGCGGCCGTGCGATCTGCGGCCGGTCAGCCCAAATGAGCGCCGGAGCGTTGTGCGCCTGTAGTGGGAAGTGGGGTGGCGGCCTTTCCGGCGGCTGGACATCAGCGCCTCGCCGCCTGCGGTCGGCTGCCCGCTGCGCGTCTGATGGTCCGTCCAGAGGGTCACCTCTGGAGTTCCAGCGCCGTGCAGTAACTCGCTTGCCTTACCTTACGGCCACGCGAGGGCAGGCTAGTCAAAGCCCCTTTTGCACAGTCAGCTTTGTTGCCTAAGTTGGCCACTCGAGAAAAAGGGAGTCTGCTGCAACGCGCCTGGCGTTTTATTCGCTTACTGAATGTCATCTCATCTGTCTCGACCGTCGATGTCAGCACCAAAACAGCGTACGTTGCGACAACTGTCCGCTGCGCGGTGAAAGTGAGGTTATGAGTTTCTGTCCTTTTTGTGAAAAAAATCAAAATACAGTGTCGAAGCGCATGAACAAACGATGATAGTACGATTTATTAACGCCCGAAGCAAAATTCGTAGTCGATATGAAGCAGAGAGGATATAAAATGTAGACTGTCAATGGCAAGGAAAGGGTTTCTGGAGAAGACAAATTTTTTTAACATCGAGTATAGATTTAAGTGTCAGGAAGTCGTTTCTGAAAGTATTTGTATGGAGTGTAGCCGTGTATGGAAGTGAAACGTGCGCGATAAATAGTTTAGACAAGAAGAGAATGGAAGCTTTCGAAATGTGATGGTACAAAAGAATGCTGAAGATTAGATGGGTACATCGCCTAACTAATGAGGAGGTATTGAATAGAATTGGAGAGAAGAGAAATTTGTGGCACAGCTTGACTAGAAGAAGGGATCGGTTGGTAGGACATATTCTGAGGCATCAAGGGATCACCAATTTAGTAGCCTATTGGAGGGCAGCGCGGAGGGTAAAAATCGTAGAGGGAGACCAAGAGATGAATACACTGTGCAGATTCAGAAAGATATAGGTTGCAGTAGGTACTGGGATATGAAGAAGCTTGCACAGGATAGAGTAGCATGGGGAGCTCCATCAAACCAGTCTCTGGGTGGAAGACCACGACGACAACAACAACAACAACAACAACATGATTGTCAAACAGGGCATGGTAAATTATCTATACTCGTGGGAACTGAAAGAATAGGGAAAGTGTTGTCCAAACATTTCACAACGTACACATGCGTTCGCTCGAGGAAAAATGTACTTGAAAAAACAACAAATTATAGCTAGAACGCAGTAAAATGCGACCTTTTACTTTATCCTTCGTATCTTGTTCTCTTGCTACTTGCGAAATAGCATCGAACATTATTTTTTGGTGAAAGAATTGTGACTTTTTCATTACTGAAATAAATAATTTTCTTCTTCTTCTTCTTCTGCTGTGTCGTTTATCCACTTTCGTCATCTTCTGATCATCTTCTGCAATAGGTTTTCGCTCCGAATATCTTCTCATTGGTCCTGATCTTTTTTTGGCGTTACTCCTTTGTAAATACTATTTTAGTTGTTTGTCGGTTGCCTACTGTTGGTTTAAATCGCATGTTTATGTTTTTCAGTTTCTTTAAATCTTCTGTTTTGTTTTGCGTATCACCCCGGGTTAATTGTCCAAATGGCTCCAAGCACTATGGGACTTAACATCTGAGGTCATCAGTCCCCTAGAACTTGGAACTACTGAAACCTATCTAACCTAAGGACATCACACACATCTATGCCCGAGGCACGATTGGAACCTGCGACCGTAGCAGCAGCGCGGTTCCGGACTGAAGCGCCTAGAACCGCTAGAACAGCGGAGGGTTAATTGTAGCTCTTTCATATCCTCCCTGTTTTCCTTCATCCATCCTGCTTGTTGCTACATGTTACAAAGTTTCGCTATAATTTTGGTTGGTAGTTTGGTTTCTGGAGTCCTCACAATGTGAGACAAAAAAGAGATCATTTTTTGCGTGTAGTATCTATAATGGGCTCTAGTTCACTGTACACCAAATAATTTGACACTATCTACCAATCTTCTTCTTTTTGATATTTCTTATTTATGTATGTTTCTAGCTAGTCTCCTCTTTAATTTTAGGATTTTGTCGATTCTGTTTTTCTGGTTGGCTTTGCGTATTTCGTCTGTGATTAAACCACCGTCTTGTTGTGAAATTATTTTGATTGCAATATGTGTATCAATTTACGCTCTTATCGTGGACAGTGTAGGGTTTTTCTCTGTAAAACGTAAATACCTTTTCATTTCAGATGTTTTCTCCCTCATGAAGCCAAACACTAGTAGCTAAACCAACAGTACATTAGGTAACTTTTCAACGTCTCACGAAAAGGAGCAAATAGCACAGTACATATTAAGAAGATACGAAATCCAGTTCTGTAATAGGAGTGACTTCGCCGAGAATATAATTTTAGCAGTCGCCGCTCAGTTCACTGTTACTGCGCATCTACAGGGTGCAGCACTTCTGAATATTGGAACTCCACGCTCGGCACATTCTGTATGCGACTGACGTCACAGAGGCTCTCGCGTCGTGGTTGGCTCCTCATTTACACACAGGCACGAAAGGCGCACGCACTCTGAGCTGTCGATTCCGACCAAAAAGTCGTTCGCGTAAAACGGGCTTAACGTCTCAGTAGACACGAGAAATTGTCGTTTGAACACTAGGCATCTGTGTCAGCAAACTATGAAGACGGTCATCCGTTTGCAGCTTCAGGTTGACTGTGTAACAGCTTTCAGGGCCAACAAAAATTTGATTTTCAATATTCCGCAACATTATTTACGGAATTAAAAAAATTAAAATGCTGTCATAATCTGCTCATTAAGAAGTACAATTCTATGTTAAAAGTTTAACAGAAGTACTGAAGTGAGAAACTTTGTCATGAGCACTTTGACGGCGTTTATGCATCCAGTATTTAAGAATGAGAGCACTTACCGGTTTCTAGCAGACTTCACACGTCATGTCAAAGCTACGCAAAGCCTTTTGTCGCTGACATCTCCCCCCCCCCCTCCTCCCGCCTCCCCCCCCCTCCGCCCACGCACACAAAATAATGAACGGAAAAAAACTTACTACATTTTCGCTGTCGATGCAGTACAACTTCAGCATCGGACATGACGTTTTAATTTATTACTGCTTTGGTACTAACTCTATTCGCGAAGTCAGCAGACAGTATCCCCATACACTACTTAATGTGTGTGCAGAACTATATCGTCGTAGGACACACAGTTCAGTAGATATGATGTCATAAAAATAGACTGTTGTGTTGGCAGAAGAGCCAATACCGTGTTACTAGGGGAGGCCGAAATGCACGCGTTTTAGCTCACGCAGGCTGGCGTGAGGAGGGAAGAACTATACTGATGTGAGATCTGGAACATGACAAGGAATTATAATTCAGAAAGCGGACGTAATTAGTTTAATACATTAACGGACCGTGGCCGATTAGAGGCTACCACCTAGCAGGTGTGGTGTCTAGCGGTGACACCACATAGACATGTGTCAAAAAGTTGCTTTTGCGTGAAACGGAGCGCAAATTATCCACACTATATATTCAGAATGAGAGCAGTATCGCCTTCTAAGCAAATTTCAATCGTTTTCTAAACATTTTCTCGCATATATTGTTGGTTGGATGTTTCGGGGGGAGAGGACCAAACAGCGAGGTCGTCGGTCGCATCGGGTTAGGGCAGGAAGTCGGTCGTACCCTTTCAGAGGAACCTTCCCGACATTTCCCTGAAGCGATTGAGGGAAATCATGCAAAACCTATATCAGGATGGCCGGAGCCGGCCTTTGTGGCCGAACGGTTCTAGGCGCTTCAGTCTGGAACCGCGCGACTGCTACGGTCGCAGGTTCGAATCCTGGCTCGGTCATGGATGTGTGTGATGTCCTTAGGTTAGTTAGGTTTAAGTAGTTCTAAGTCTAGGGGACTGATGACCTCAGATGTTAAGTCCCATAGTGCTCAGAGCCATTTGAACCGGGATGGCGGGACGCGGGTTTGAACCGTCGCCCTCCCGTCGCATACATGCTTTTTTTTTTTTGGTCATCAGTCGACTGACTGGTTTGATGCGGCCCACCACGAATTCCTTTCCTGTGCTAACCTCTTCATCTCAGAGTAGCACTAGCAACCTATGTCCTCAATTATTTGCTTGACGTATTCCAATCTCTGTCTTCCTCTACAGTTTTTGGCCTCTACAGCTCCCTCTAGTATCATGGAAGTCATTCCCTCATGTCTTAGCAGATGACCTATCATCCTGTCCCTTCTCCTTATCAGTGTTTTCCACATATTCCTTTCCTCTCAGATTCTGCGTAGAACCTCCTCATTCCTTACCTTATCAGTCCACCTAATTTTCAACATTCGTCTGTAGCACCACATCTCAAATGCTTCGATTCTCTTCTGTTCCGGTTTTGCCACAGTCCATGTTTCACTACCATACAATGCTGTACTCCAGACGTACATCCTCAGAAATTTCTTCCTCAAATTAAGGCCGGTATTTTATATTAGTAGACTTCTCTTGGCCAGAAATGCCTTTTTTGCCATAACGAGTCTGCTTTTGATGGCCTCCTTGCTCCGTCCGTCATTGTACTGCCTAGGTAGCAGAATTCCTTAACTACAGTGACTTCTTGACCATCAATCCTGATGTTAAGTTTCTCGCTGTTCTCATTTCTACTACTTCTCATTACCTTCGTCTTTCTCCGATTTACTCTCATACATGCTTAACGTTGAATATTTAACATGTTATCTCACTTGTAATGTAATCGGACTTCTGAAGGTGTTTTGTACGCGGGAGTTTCTTTGAAGAACCGGGGGGTTTACTGCTTTTACGGAACGTACAAGTTGGCCACGACCCGCCTCGCTGCTCTCGGTTGCGCTGTTGCATGATCTGCATTCTGGCAGGCCACGTGTTCTCTGGCCGTGAAAATTGCAATCAGTTGCATCTCGCAGCAGCGCGTGAACATCCGGCGGACGACGTCCCTACAGCACCGGCCGTACTCCCCCATATGTTCGTCAGCCGTGCAGTGTGGCGCCCTAGTCAGGCACTGAACTCGCATTTGGGACATCGGCTGTTCAAATCCGAGTCCGGCCATCCGTATTTTTAGCTTCACGCGATTACCCAGAGCCGACCGGAGTGGCCGAGCGGTTCTAGGCGCTACAGTCTGGAACCGCGCGACAGCTACGGTTGCAGGTTCGAATCCTGCCTCGGGCATGGATGTGTGTGACGTCCTTACGTTAGGTAGGTTTAAGTAGTTCTCAGTTCTAAGGGACTGATGACCTCAGAAGTTAAGTCCCATAGTGCTCAGAGCCATTTGAACCATTTGATTAGCCAGAGGTGGAGCGATGCGGTATTGGCTTGTTCAGTTTGTGAAGCTATTCCTCTCGAATAAATCACCCAGTTTTTTTTCAGAAATTTTAATCATTTGTTTGTCTGTACATGTACGTTACACCTACCCATTTCCATCCCATTTAGATAATGAATTCGTGGTGTGTCCATTTTTTTTCGTAAAATTTGAAAAAACACTTGAGGTAATACTGACCCTACGACTTCTCTTAGAAGATACATTAAGAAAAGGCAAACCTACCTTTCTAGCATTTGTAGACTTAGAGAAAGCTTTTGACAATGTTGACTCAGATACTCTCTTTCAAATTCTGAAGGTGACAGGGGTAAAATACAAGGAGCGAAAGGCTATTTACAATTTGTACAGAAAGCACATGGCAGTTATATGAGTCGAGGGGCATGAAAGAGAAGCAGTTGTTGGGAAGGGAGTGAGACAGGGTTGTACCCTGTCCCCGATGTTATTCAATCTGTATATTCAACAAGCAGTAAAAGAAACAAAAGAACAATTCGGAGTAGGAATTAAAATTCATGCAGAAGAAATAAAAACTTTGAGGTTCGCCGATGACATTGTAAATATGGTTCAAATGGCTGTGAGCACTATGGGACTTAACATCTGAGGTCATCAGTCCCCTAGAACTTAGAACTACTTAAACCTAACTAACCTAAGGACATCACAAAAATCCATGCCCGAGGCAGGACTCGAACCTGCGACCGTAGCGGTCGCGCGGTTCCAGACTGCAGCGCCTAGAACCGCTCGGCCACCCGGGGCGGCTTGTAAATATGTCAGAGACAGCAAAGGACCTGGAACAGCAGCTGAACGGAATAGACAGTGTCTTGAAAGGAGGATATAAGATGAACATCAACAAAAGCAAAACGATAATGGAATGTAGTCGAATTAAATTGGGTGATGCAGATTGAATTAGATTACGAAATGAGACACTTAAAGTAGTAAGGGAGTTTTGCTATTTGGGGAGCAAAATAACTGATGATGGTCGAAATAGAGAGGATATAAGATGTAGACTGGCAATGGCAAGGAAAGCGTTTCTGAAGAAGAGAAATTTGTTAACATCGAGTATAGATCTAAGTGTCAGGAAGTCATTTCTAAAAGTATTTGTATGGATCGTAGCCATGTATGGAAGTGAAATATGGACGGTAAATAGTTTAGACAAGAAGAGAATAGAAGCTTTCGAAATGTGGTGCTACAGAAGAATGTTGAAGATTAGATGGGTAGATCACATAACTAATGAGGAAGTATTGAATAGGATTGGGGAGAAGAGAAGTTTGTGGCACAACTAGACCAGAAGAAGGGGTCGGTTGGTAGGACATGTTCTGAGGCATCAAGGGATCACCAATTTTGTATCGGATGGCAGCGTGGAGGGTGAAGATCGTAGGGGAAGACCAAGAAATGAATACACTAAGCAGATTCAGAAGGATGTAGGTTGCAGTAGGTACTGGGACATGAAGAAGCTTGCACAGGATAGAGTAGCACGGAGAGCTGCATCAAACCAGACTCAGGACTGAAGACCACATCAACAACAAACAAAACACACCACAGACAACGCTAAGCCAGGTGTGAGCACGTGCTGTCTTAGCGGCAGGAGCTTTTCCGTGTAAGATGGGGATTGCTCTGTAGCTCATGGATGATATTTCCGTGCATGCCGTTGTATCTTCAGTTTGTTCTTTGGGACAGTCTCTACAACTCCTCGAAGGCTCTCATTAAATTTTTGTTATATACTGTATGTGTGCAAACACGGTCTCTGTTTGTCACACTCCCGTGAACTGAATTGCGAATAAAGTTAGCCTTCTATTGTAACAAACCCAAGCGGCAGTTTCCCCGCATTTTGTGCAACTGTTGGGGGTCTTGTTAAACTTTAGAAAGCAGGCGCGGTTTGCCCTATTATCCAGTTACTTTGTGTGCATCATCACTGCTCTGTACTAAGAGGGAATTAACTCAGTGAAGTTGCTCTGTGCAATTACGAGCGCTCCTAATAAAAAGAAATGGGATGTTGCAGCATATTAGGTTATCTCGGCCTCCGCCACGTATTCTGTTTCGCGAGCTAATGCCTTGCTGTTATCTTCCGTTTTCTCAGCGCTCTCCTACACTGGTCTCCAAAAAGGGTCGTACCAGGCTGCAGCGCGCTTTTATATATTTCTCCTGCCTGGTTTATGGCTTTAATACCTGGTTCGCCCCGCTTTTCCGTTCCTCTCGTAGCGTTTCTTCCCGCCGGTTTTGTCCGTTTCGCAATGACTGTGGATGACAGTTCGGTTTTTATTTTTTTTCTGATGTGTATAAAGGCAGGAAAATATTTTTCGTGTAGGCGCTTGTAGAGATATGAAAGTACATCTATTGAGCCTTGTCATTTTTCCTTCATTGAAGAGCCAAATAAATTAGTACACCTGCCTAATATCGTGTAGGGCCCCCGCGAGCACGCAGAAGTGCCGCAACACGACGTGGCATGGACTCGACTGATGTCTGAAATAGTGGTGGAGGGATTTGACACCCTGAATACTGCATGGCAGTCCATAAATCAGTAAGAGTACGAGGGGGTGGATGTATCTTCTGAAGAGCACGTTGCAAGGCATACCAGATATGCTCAATAACGTTGATGATTGGCGACTTTGGTGGCCAGCGGAAGTGTATAATCTCAACAGAGCGTTCCTGGAGCCACCCTATAGCAATTCTGGATGTGTGGGGTTTCGCATTGACCTGCTGGAATTGCCCAAGTCCGTCGAAATGCACAATGGACATGAATGGATGCAGGTGATCTGACAGGATGCTTACGTTCGTGTCACTTGTCAGACTCGTATCTAGGCGTATCACGGGTCCAATATCACTCCAACTGCACACACCCCACACCATTACAAAACCTCCACCAGCTTGAACAGTCCCCTGCTGACATGCAGGATCCATGGATTCATGAGGTTGTCTGAATGCCCGTACATGTCCATCTGCTCGATACAATTTGAGACGAGACTCGTCGATATGTTTGCAGTCATCAAGATTGAAATGTCGGTGTTGACGGGCGCAGGCGACGCGCAAAGCTTTGTGTCGTGCAGTCATCAAGGGTACACGAGTCAGCCTTCGGCTCCGAAAGCCCATAGCGATGATGTTTCGTTTGATGGTTCGCACGCTGACACTTGTTGATGGCCCAGCACTGAAATCTGCAGCAGTTTGAGGAAGGGTTACCCTTCTGTTGGAACGATTCGCTTCAGTCGTCATTGGTCCCGTTCTTGCAGGATCTTTTTGCGGCAGCAGCGATGTCGGAGATTTGATGTTTTACCGGATCCCTGATATTCAAGGTACACTCGAGAAACATTAACACTGCACCATCACTGGAACATTGCAGAGCATCCAGCACACCTATTTTTAAAGCATGTAGTCCTACCAGAAGAGTTTTTGGTTTCCGTTCCTGTATACAGTTGTTAAAAGTCTGATTTGTGTTTAGAGTTGTAACATGTAATTGCTACTCTAATAATCGTGTCAAGTAAGACATTAGAGACTAGAAAGTGATAAAAAAAGCAATCAGGTGAGAAGAAAATTCTGTATTCAACAGAGATGTCTGTATGACATGTGTACAGACACTTTTAAATTCGTCTGATTTTGGGGTTTTATTCGGCTCAACTTCCTTTTCAGAAAGATACAGAGAATTTTTTAAGACAAAAATTTAAAAAATCTATTTTATGACATTTATTCAAGAACTAATGGCTGTAACTTGCCTACCCGCCAGGATATTTTATTTATTTATTGCAAGATTATAGACCTGTTACCTGATGTTTAAAACAGGTCGTACATCGTAACAATTTTCGTTTTTCATCTTTTTATAGTTTTCTTTTGTTTTATCTACAACATTTACAAAGAATGACACATTTCAAAATAGCAATAATTTACGGTTGAAATATAAATAAAATTTTGTTGTTTTTTAAGAAGAATATAAAAAGATGATAGGATAGAGGAGAGATTTGTTAGTACCATCACAGAATGTGACTGACGGTGAATACCTCGGAATGGTTTCTTCGAGCCGTTGACCGCCAGTCTCACACACACACACACACACACACACACACACACACACACACACACAAATGGTTATTAGTAGAGAAATAATATTGCTTATCGTATTTATTACTAATCATATGTATTAACTACTTTAGGTGCCCATCCATGTACAGCATTTGGTGATTTCTTGGCTAGATCACCAGCACCTTATGTTTATTTACTGTCACATCTCAGCTTCCTCCTCCTGTTCCTCCTCATTGCCTCCGTTTTCGCTGTCACTGTGGGTATCGCTGTCCACCATCTGGAGATTGTTGTTACGCTGCACATAGGCATGTCTGTAATGTCGTGTCCGCACGTATTCTTCATGTGTTGCTTTTGAAATACTGTTTGTCAGTGCGTTTAATTGTGCCCATTGTCTTCGTCTCTTAGTGCTGTGTATATATCTGTGTACTCTAAGTGTAGAGTATTTGTATTGTTCGCGTATTGGCCGCCAGGATGGCCGAGAGCGCTAAACCGCTGCTTCCTGGACTCGGGTAGGCGCGCCAGCCCCGGATAGAATCCGCCTGGCGTATTAACGACGAGGGCCGGTGTGCCGAACAGCCTGGATGTGGTTTTTAGGCGGTTTTCCACATCCCCCTAGGTGAAGACTGGGCTGGTCCCCACGTTCGCACTATTTCACGATTTACACTAGACTTAACAATTGGGGTACACTTATTCCGTCCTGGAGAGTACGGGGTGGCGGCAGGAAGGGCATCCGGCCATCCCTAAAACTAACATTGCCAAATCCGTTGTAACCACGCCAACCCTGCGATCGCTGCGGGACTTAGGCGTAAGCGAAAGAAGAAGAAGAAGAAGAAGAAGAAGAAGAGGAAGTGAAATGATAATTAAATGGACGCACTAGCTGCAAACAGGCGTTGATGTACTTCATTGGGGACATGTTGAAAATGTGTGCCCCGACCGGAACTCGAACCCGGGATCTCCTGCTTACATGGCAGATGCCCTATCGATCTGAGCCACCGAGGGCACAGAGGATAGTGCGCCTGCAGGGACTTGCCCCATGCACGCTCCCCGTGAGACCCACATTCCCAACATGTCCACACCACTACATTCGCAGTGCGCCTAATAGATGTTCGCCCATCATACTCATACGAGTTCGGGCATAGCGTGTGCGTTCGCACTGGAAGGTCAATGGCTGGGAAGCCAAATGGGTCTTACGGGGAGCGTGCAAGGGATAAGTCCCTGCAGGCGCACTATCCTCTGTGCCCTCGGTGGCTCAGATGGATAGAGCGTCTGCCATGTAAGCAGGAAATCCTGGGTTCGAGTCCCGGTCGGGGCACACATTTTCAGCATGTCCCCAATGAAGTACATCAACGCCTGTTTGCATCTAAGGTGTCCATTTAATTATCATTTCATTTCTAGCAAAGCTGCATGGTCGTCAACGGTAACTGTTCTTTCGGGAACAGATACTACCGTCATATACAGAGTGTTACAAAAAGGTACGGCCAAACTTTCAGGAAACATTCCTCGCACACAAATAAAGAAAAGATGTTATGTGGGCATGTGTCCGGAAACGCTTACTTTCCATGTTAGAGCTCATTTTAGTTTCGTCAGTATGTACTGTACTTCCTCGATTCACCGCCGGTTGGCCCAATTGAAAGTAATTTTGACTTCGGTGCTTGTGTTGACATGCGACTCATTGCTCTACAGTACTAGCATCAAGCACATCAGTACGTAGCATCAACAGGTTAGTGTTCATCGCGAACGTGGTTTTGCAGTCAGTGCAATGTTTACAAATGCGGAGTTGGCAGATGCCCATTTGATGTATGGATTAGCACGGGGCAATAGCCGTAGCGCGGTACGTTTGTATCGAGACAGATTTCCAGAACGAAGTTGTCCCGACAGGAAGACGTTCGAAGCAATTCATCGGCGTCTTAGGGAGCGCGGAACATTCCAGCCTATGACTCGCGACTGGGGAAGACCTAGAACGACGAGGACACCTGCAATGGACGAGGCAATTCTTCGTGCAGTTGACGATAACCCTAATGTAAGCGTCAGAGAAGTTGCTGCTGTACAAGGTAACGTTGACCACGTCACTGTATGGAGAGTGCTACGGGAGAACCAGTTGTTTCCGTACCATGTACAGCGTGTGCAGGCACTATCAGCAGCTGATTGGCCCCCACGGGTACACTTCTGCGAATAGTTCATCCAACAATGTATCAATCCTCATTTCAGTGCAAATGTTCTCTTTACAGATGAGGCTTCATTCCAACGTGATCACATTGTAAATTTTCACAATCAACATGTGTGGGCTGACGAGAATCCGCACGCAATTGACGTCATCAACACAGATTTTCTGTGAACGTCTGGGCAGGCATTGTTGGTGATGTCTCGATTGGACCCCATGTTCTTCCACCTACGCTCAATGGAGCACGTTATCATGTTTTGACACGGGATACTCTACCTGTGCTGCTGGAACATGTGCCTTTACAAGTACGACACAACATGTGGTTCATCCACGATGGAGCTCCTGCACATTTCAGTCGAAGTGTTCGTACGCTTCTCAACAACAGATTCGGTGACCGATGGATTGGTAGAGGCAGACCAATTCCATGGCCTCCACGCTCTCCTGACCTCAACCCTCTTGACTTTCATTTATGGGGGCATTTGAAAGCTCTTGTCTACGCAACCCTGGTACCAAATGTAGAGACTCTTCGTGCTCGTATTGTGGACGGCTGTGATACAATTCGCCATTCTCCAGGGCTGCATCAGCGCATCAGGGATTCCATGCGACGGAGGGTGGATGCATGTATCCTCGCTAACGGAGGACATTTTGAACATTTCCTGTAACGAAGTGTTTGAAGTCACGCTGGTACGTTCTGTTGCTGTGTGTTTCCATTCCATGATTAATGTGATTTGAAGAGAAGTAATAAAATGAGCTCTAACATGGAAAGTAAGCGTTTCCGGACACATGTCCACATAACATATTTTCTTTCTTTGTGTGTGAGGAATGTTTCCTGAAAGTTTGGCCGTACCTTTTTTTAAGACCCTGTGTAGAAGAAGTGCTTGTAACATGCCTGCAAGACAAGGAGACGATTTCCGGAATGGTTTTTGACCTTCCGGAAGTTGTCTCTCGTGTGAGCGTAATGACAGTTACACTCGCCTGGCTAACGGCAGGTATGCGGGGTGTTTACTGGCGGGTCACGTCCGGCTGCCAGCCATTGCCGAGTTCAGTACAGAGTTTCCCCACTCGAGAGCGTGCTGCGCGCGGCGGCGGCTTCGGAATAGGCGTTTCATTAGCGGTGGTCCCGCCCCGCTAAGCGCCGTGGTTTCGTCGCGCCGTGCGAGGGCAGTACAGGGCGGTCCGGGCTGCCAAAGTGGCGCGTTTTAAGTACAGAAAGCGCTCCGCGTCACGCAATCCACCGGCGACGTGAAGCGGGCGGAGCCAACGAAATGGAGGGGGTGGGCGTTCTGCTGCCAGCACCCCGACTAAACGGGCAGCGCGAATAGATTCGCAGGCGGGGTAGGTACCTTTGGAGGGTGCAGCCTGGTGACGAAGTTTCCGTCCACGCTGTGAATGTGCACTGCTGGCCGTTAAATCTGCAACGTCACAGCGACACAAAATAAATGTCAATTTGCCATAGTGTGAACTACATGCTTGGATATGGAAACAATTTCACTACGACCACTTAAAGTAGGTACGAGTAACATCATTTTAACCCGCTCGGTTAGCCGTGCGGTCTAATGCACGGCTTTCCGCATTGGGAAGCAGCGCCTGGTCCCCGGCACGAATCCGCCCGGCGGATTTGTGTTGAGGTCCGGTGAGCTGGCCAGTCTGTGGATGGTTTTTAGGCGGTTTTGCATCTGTCTCGGCGAATTCGGGCTGGTTCCCCTTATTCCGCCTCAGTTACACTATGTCGGCGACTGCGGCGCAAACAAGTTCTCCACGTACGCGTACACCGCCATTACTGTACACTCGTGAGACGTTCCCTGGGGGGGGGGGGGGGGTGTCTACCGGGGGCCCAACCGGACAGTAACCCTGGGTTAGGTGTGGGGCGGCGGTGGGGTGAAGTGCACTGCGGTAGTCGTCGTGGGGTTGTGGACCACTGCGGCTGCGGCGGGGACGGAGTCTCTCCGTCGGTTCTAGGTCCCCGGTTAACATAACATCATTTTTGTGCAACCTATAATACTGTCCATGTCACGAGCTGTCATTCTTATTACCAGTAAAAATCACTATCATCTTCATCATGATTCATCATTATCATCGCAGCCGTTATCCGTCTCCCGTTACCACTATCGTCCATCACGTAGCATTGTCACTGTCGCCTAATGTACCGGCTACTTAATAGTGAAGTGCAACTACTCACGCTCGTCCATTGTGGGCTGTTGTTATCGTATGCCAGCGATACTTGGTACAAGTGGTAATGTGTTAATGCGGAAGAATTTAAGCTGGAAAAGAGATTAGTTCAATTTTGGCAACTAGGTGCAAACCTAGAGCTGCACAGCATATCGTCGGTGCTCATATTGAACGAATATGTGAAAGAAGCAATTAATATTACGAGCTCTGCAATTGAAACACCGCTCCCAACGCCGTTTCTACTTCAAGAAGCAGTCTTGGTATGCCTCTTGCGGGAGCGCGAAGCACCATCACCGACTGTTCTTTAATCAAGTCTGTTGTTGTTGTTGTTGTTGTGGTCTTCAGTCCAGAGACTGGTTTGATGCAGCTCTCCATGCTACTCTGTCCTGTGCAAGCTTCTTCATCTCCCAGTACCTACTGCAACCTACATCCTTCTGAATATGTTTAGTGTATTCATCTCTTGGTCTCCCTCTACGATTTTTACCCTCCACGCTGCCCTCCAATGCTAAATTTGTGATCCCTTGATGCCTCAGGACATGTCCTACCAACCGATCCCTTCTCTAGTCAAGTTGTGCTACGAACTTCTCTTCTCCCCAATCCTATTCAATACTTCCTCATTAGTTATGTGATCTACCCATCTAATCTTCAGCATTCTTCTGTAGCACTACATTTCGAAAGCTTCTATTCTCTTCTTGTCCAAACTATTTGTCGTCCATATTTCACTACCATACATGGCTACACTCCATACAAATACTTTCAGAAACGACTTCCTGACATTTAAATCCATACTCGATGTTAACAAATTTCTCTTCTTCAAAAAACGCTTTCCTCGCCATTGCCAGTCTACATTTTATATCCTCTCTACCTGGACCATCATCAGTTATTTTGCTCCCCAAATAGCAAAACTCCTTTACTACTTTAAGTGTCTCATTTCCTAATCTAATACCCTCAACATCACCCGACTTAATTCGACTACATTCCATTATCCTCGTTTTGCTTTAGTTGATGTTCATCTTATATCGTCCCTTCAAAACACCATCCATTTCGTTCAACTGCTCTTCCAAGTCCTTTGCTGTCTCTGACAGAATTACAATGTCATCGGCGAACCTCAAAGTTTTTATTTCTTCTCCATGTATTTTAATACATTCTCCGAATTTTTCTTTCCTTTCCTTTACTGCTTGCTCAAAATAGAGATTGAATAACATCGGGGATAGGCTACAACCCTGTCTCACTCGCTTCCCAACCACTGCTTTCCCCTTCATGCCCCTTAGATAATCAGTACTAAAGTATTACAAAATTGTGGTAATAGTAAAGTTATTTTGAAAACAATTTTCGTGACTGAAACAAAATCGAATCGTTTAGTTTTTGCCCCTGAGAAAATTTCATTTGTTAACCTCGAGTATAGATTTAAGTGTCAGGAAGTCGTCTCTCAAAGTATTTGTATGGAGTGTAGCTATGTATGGAAGTGAAACATGGAAGATAAATAGTTTAGACAGGAAGAGAATAGAAGCTTTCGAAATGTGGTGCTACAGAAGAATGCTGAAGATTAGATGGGTAGATCACATAAGTAATGAGGAGGTATTGAATAGAATTGGGCACAACTTGACTAGAAGAAGGGATCGGTTGTTAGGACATGTTTTGAGGTATCAAGGGATCAGCAATTTAGTACTGGAGGGCAGCGTGGAGGGTAAAAACCGTAGAGGGAGACAAAGAGGTGAATACACTAAGCAGATTCAGAAGGATGTAGGTTGCAGTAGGTACTGGGAGATGAAGAAGCTTGTACAGGATAGAGTAGCATGGAGAGCTGCATCAAACCAGTCTCAGGACTGAAGACCACAACAACAACAACAACAACAAGGGTATAATTACCGCTATGTTGCATGTTGGGAACCACTGATTTAGTCGACGGCATCGCGCATCTTTGTAGTGTTCGATACTGTGTGTACCGGCCGGACTTCTGCCTCCAGATGCTGCGCGTGGCGATCCGGTGCCAGCTGTCTAGCTGCGCTGTGCGCTAGGAGAAAAGAACGGTGCCCTCCCACGCCAGCTGCCACCCACCCACTCACACACACACACGTGTCCCTTTGTCGGGGCGCGGCTCGCACCGCTACGCTGCCCTTTAGAAACAGAACAGGCCGGCGGTGCTGACGGGTTCCCGCCTACAACTATGGCTCGCTGCCACACTCCACGCAGATGTCGACACATGCTGTGAATTCCTGGCGAAAATTGCGTCCCTAGTGCAAAAATTTCGTATGCTCTCCGTGAGTATGTATTGCTCTGGGCGTACCAAAAAGACAGCACAAAGTGTCAATTGGGAAAGAACTACAGTCATGCTCATAAATTAAGGAGAATGCCGAAACATGCTGAATAGACATGGTTTATTCGTCCGGAGACCTGCAAGGTGCATTCCATTGACCGCTGGTCACAGGAGAGCCCGTAAAGCCTGGTGTGAAGAACACAGTACATGGTCATTGGAACAGTGGTCCCAGGTTATGTTCATAGACGAGTCCAGATATAGTCTGAACGAGTGATTCTCGGCGGGTTTTCATCTGGCGTGAACCAGGAACCAGATACCAACCCTTAATCTCCTTGAAAGGGACCTGTATGGACGTCGTCGTTTGATGGTGTGGGAGATGGGATTATGATTGGTGCACATACAACGCTGCATGTCTTTGACAGAGGAACTGTAACAGGTCAGGTGTATCGGGACGTCCTTTTGCACCAGTATGTCCGCCTTTTCAGGGGTGCAGTGGGTCCCACCTTAATCCTGATGGATGATAACGCACTGCCCCACCGAGCTGCCATCGTGGAGGAGTACCTTGAAACAGAAGATACCAGGGGAATGGAGTGGCCTGCCTCTTCTACAGGCCTAAACCCCATCGTGCACGTCGGGGATGCTCTCGGTCGACGTATCGCTGCACGTCTTCAAACCCCTACGACACTTCAGGAGCTCCGGCAGGCACTGGTGCAAGAATGGGAGGCTATACCCCAGCTACTGCTCGACCACCTGATCCAGAGTATGCCAACCCGTTGTGCGGCCTGTGTACGTGTGCATGGTGATCATATCCCATACTGATGTCGGGGTACATGCGCAGGAAACAGTGGCGTTTTGTAGCACATGTGTTTCGGGACGGTTTTCTGAAGTTATCACCTATACCGTTCACTTACAGACCTATGTCGTATGTGTTCCCTATGTGCCTACGCTATTAGCGCCGGTTTTGTGTAGTGCCACGTTTCGTGGCACCACATTCTGCAGTTATCCTTAATTTATGAGGATGAGTGTAGATATCTATATTTTCGTCATAGTGTAAGCTTTCTACGACAAAAAGAATTACTCTAAAATTGTAACACAAAGTCTTTGATAGGAACATTTACAACAACTATGTTAAAATCCGCAATACTTCCGTAAATCAAATATGTTATAGGCTTTATATCTATAGTTTTCGCGCCATCTTTTTCAGCGACATGCCTTTTGTTGGGAATCAGGTTTGTGATAGGTGGCTACAAATCTGTTGGAAAATAGAGTTGTGGACGGAAGAAATGTATTGTGTCCAATAGAAACAGATATTGTATTTGCTGTGAAATTAATCAGAAACTGTTGTTATTGTTTACATCTGACATTTTGTCAGCGCGACGTATGAGATTCAGTAAAGAATACGATATACCTGAGAGACGTGTACTGTGACTGGATACAGAGAACTTTCTTCAACAACAAGATAAACCAAACAATCTTTTCGTACTGTATGTTCTCGCTTATTACGGTGTGCGTAATATTCGTTGTGTCGATGTTGAATGCTCTTGCAGTTGATAAATTCTGTACAGCTACGAGGGGCTTTTGGAAAGTCCGTGCAAAGTCCGAGAGATGGCACCACCGGTGCGTATCCACGTCATGTTTAGTTAGTATCATCTTTGGAAAGAACGCACACCAAATTTCAGCCACATTGGTCTATTTCTTTGTGTTTGGCATTCGTGTGAATTAAGGAAGTCGAGTGATTGTAAAAAAATAGACGAAGAAGAATTTCTTGGGGTGATTAAACATTACTTTCTGAAAGGCAAAACGCCTTAGCAGACTAAAGAGAAGCTCAGTAAACATTACGGTGACTCTGCACCATCGATTAGAACAGTTTATAAGTGGTTTCAATATATTCGGATTGGCCATATGCCCACAAGTGATGGTGAACGTTCTGGACGCCCTGTGGAGGTTACGACTCCAGAAATCATTGATAAAATCCATGATATGGTGATGGATGACGGAAGAGTTACGGTGCGTGAGATTGCTAGTGCTGTGGGCATCTCGAATGAACGGGTACATAATATTTTGCATAAACATTTGGACATGAGAAATCTATCCCCAAGATGGGTTCCGCGATTGCTCACGCTTGACCAAAAACAGAATCGTGTGAAGTGTTGCACGGATGGTTTGCAGCTGTTCATAAAGAATCCGCAGAACTTTAAGCGTCGTCTCTTCACTGTGGATGAAACATGGATACATTACTGTACTCCTGAGACCAAATAACAATCTAAACAATGTGTTACCAAGGGAGAATCTGCACCAAAAAAGACAAAGACCAGTCCTTCGGCCGGAAAGGTTATGGCGACTGTCTTTTGGGATTCGCAAGGGATAACCCTCATCGACTATCTGTAAAAGGGTAAAACTATTACAGGTGCATATTATTCATGGTAATTGGACCGTTTGAAAGCCGAGTTGCAAGAGAAACTCCGGCGATTGTACCGCAAAAAAGTCATTTTCCATCACGACAATGCATCAGCACACATTTAAGCAGTTGTGGTCGAAAAATTATTGGGAATAGGATTCCAACGCGTTTCACATCGCCCCTATTCCCCAGACTTGGCTCTCTCGGTCTACTATTTGTTTCCCAATTTCAAGAAACGGTTGGCGGGACAAAGATTTTATTCAAACAAGGAAGTGATTGCAGCAACTAATAGCTATTTTGCAGCCTTGGACAATTCCTATTATTCGGAAGGGATCAACAAATTAGAACAGCGTTGGACGGAGCGTATAAGTGTAAAAGGAAACTGTGTCGAAAAATAAAAGAGGTTTACCCCAAACGCGTAAATAGTTTTTATTTTTGCACGGACTTTTCAAACGCCCCTCGTATGTGAAAGCGAGTAAGGTGCAGTCGCTCCATAGGTTGTTTATATAGGGCAATGAAACGCGCCAGGTCAGCGGCAGTAGCCTCGGGCGATCATTGGAACGTGGGAAACGGCATTGGTGCGCCGTTTAGCGGACAGGGGCTGCTTAATTAAATGCGGTCGTCGTCAACACGGGCCCCTCATTACCGGCCCAAATTAACTGCAGTCACGCACACTCAATATTTCGATTACCCGGCGTTTTCCGGCTCTTCACCTCGCTGTAACCGCGGCGAACAGGCGGGGGTGGCCAGAATTAAACCACACGAGCAGCGGTCGGTGTGAGGTGGGTTGCAGCGTGGCAGGACGAAGTCTTTTTAGCATTTTGCTGAGAGGTAGGCTGAGGTACTGCCGTCACATCCATGAGCACCCATAGCCGGAAGACATGAAAGCCACACCTACGTTCTGCTGGCTGTGAGACCTCCCAGGAGCCAACTACAACCTCCAATGGTTCTTTTATGGCTGCTGCTAGCATAGTAAATTTCATAATGTTGCTTTGAGATGGAGAATGGCACAAATTCATACGCGTGCTGATGAGAAAAGAGTTGGAAATATGTTGCTAAGGGTTTACTTATGTTTCCGTTTCGCGTTCTCTCTGCCTTCGTTCTCCTCGCCCACACTCTATTCCCTCTCTAGCCATCCATCCCTCCCTCCCTCTACATCTACATGATTACCCTGCAATTCACATTTAAGTGCTTGGCAGAGGGTTCATCGAACCACAATCATACTATCTCCCTACCATTCCACTCCCGAACAGCGCGCGGGAAAAACGAACACCTAAACCTTTTTGTTCGAGCTCTGATTTCTCTTATTTTATTTTGATGATCATTCCTGCCTATGTAGGTTGGGCTCAACAAAATATTTTCGCATTCGGAAGAGAAAGTCAGTGACTGAAATTTCGTAAATAGATCTCGCCGCGACAAAAACGTCTTTGCTGTAATGACTTCCATCCCAATTCGCGTATCATATCTGCCACACTCTCTCCCCTACTATGTGATAATAAAAAACGAGCTGCCCTTTTTTTGCACCCTTTCGATGTCCTCCGTCAATCCTACCTGGTAAGGATCCCACACCGCGCAGCAATATTCTAACAGAGGACGAACGAGTGTAGTGTAAGCTGTCTCTTTAGTGGACTTGTTGCATATTCTAAGTGTCCTGCCAACGAAACGCAACCTTTGGCTCGCCTTCCCCACAATATTATTTATGTGGTCTTTCCAACTGAAGTTGTTCGTAATTTTAACACCCAGGTACTTAGTTGAATTGACAGCCTTGAGAATTGTACTATTTATCGAGTAATCGAATTCCAACGGATTTCTTTCGGAACTCATGTGGATCACCTCACACTTTTCGTTATTTAGCGTCAACTGCCGCGCCATACAGCAATCTTTTCTAACTCGCTTTGCAACTGATACTGGTCTTCGAATGACCTTACTAGACCGTAAAGTACAGCATCATCTGCGAACAACCTAAGAGAACTGCTCAGATTGTCACCCAGGTCATTTATATAGATCAGGAACAGCAGAGGTCCCAAGACGCTTCCTTGGGGAACACCTGATATCACTTCAATTTTACTCGGTGATTTGCCGTGTATTACTACGAACTGCGACCTTCCTGACAGGAAAACGAATCCAGTCGCACAACTGAGACGATACCCCATAGGCCCGCAGCTTGATTAGAAGTCGCTTGTGAGGAACGGTGTCAAAAGCTTTCCGGAAATCTAGAAATAAGGAATCAACTTGAGATCCCCTGTCGATAGCGGCCATTACTTCGTGCGAATAAAGAGCTAGCTGCGTTGCACAAGAACGATGTTTTCTGAAACCATGCTGATTACGTATCGATAGATCGTTCTCTTCGAGGTGATTCATAATGTTTGAATACGGTATATGCTCCAAAACCCTACTGCAAACCGACGTCAATGATATAGGTCTGTAGTTCGATGGATTACTCCTACGGATTACTCCTCTACTACCCTTCTTAAATACTGGTGCGACCTGCGCAATTTTCCAATCTGTAGGTACAGATCTATCGGTGAGCGAGCGGTTGTATATGATTGCTAAGTAGGAAGCTATTGTATCAGCGTAATCTGAAAGGAACCTAATCGGTATACAATCTGGACCTGAAGACTTGCCCGTATCGAGCGATTTGAGTTGCTCACATTGCTCCCTGCCTCCCTCCCTCCTACACTTTTTCCCTCCCTCCGTGGAATAGGCATACTTTTAAAAATATCTATGTATTTTGCCGGTTCTCTTTTGTGTGTGTGTGTGTGTGTGTGTGTGTGTGTGTGTGTGTGTGTGCATGTGTTAAACGTTTATTTAGCTTACTGTAGGGGCGCGTGACATCGTTTATAGAAAAGCCATTAGCTACCGCGTTTTGCTTTAAAGTGCTAAGTTCCTTACGTATTTCGTTTTCGTCGAAAGGTAGACGGAGGAGCCGGTGAACCATGGAAGTGAAGAAGGATTTTTTGTATCGGGGAGGATGGCATGAACTGGCATTGATGATACTGTCTGTACAAGTTGGTTTCTAAAAAATCAAAAACTTATGTTTGTTATTAACTTTCTTAAAAATGGAAAACTTGTGTTTGTTGCTAACTTTCTTAGTAGTGAGATCAAGGTACTTAATGGCGCCATCTTCTTCTATTTCAATGGTAAAAGTTATTTTGGGGTGCATGCTATCTATTGCTTGGGTGAATGTGTTGACTGTTGGGTTGGCAGAAGAGCCAACACCGTGTTATGAATGGGGGCCGAAATGTACGCGTTTTAGCACACACAGGCTGGCGTGAGGAGGGAAGAACTACACTGACGTGAGGTCTGGAACATGACAAGGAATTATAATTCAGAAAGCGGACGTACTTAGTTTGATACTTAACTTTAATCCATTAATGATGAACGTCGCTCTTGGCGGTACATGATTCACAATATTATCTGTTCAGAATACATTCTTGAAGATACTACTCACAGGAACTGAATATGGCGCCTTGCTAGGTCGTAGCAAATGACGTAGCTGAAGGCTATGCTTAACTGTCGTCTCTGCAAATGAGAGCGTATGTAGTCAGTGAACCATCGCTAGCAAAGTCGGCTGTCCAACTGGGGCGAATGCTAGGGAGTCTCTCTGGACTAGACCTGCCGTGTGGCGGTCCTCGGTCTGCAATCACTGATAGTGGCGACACGCGGGTCCGACGTATACTAACGGACCGCGGCCGATTTAAAAGCTACCACCTAGCAAGTGTGGTGTCTGGCGGTGACACCACATTTACCTCACTGGTGTCACCTTCTGTCAGTAATAAAATGTCATCGACGTACCGTTTGTAATAAATCGTTTTATCTTTCAGTTGTGGATCCTTGGCAAAAAAATTTAAAGCGCGCAAATGGAAACTTTGTTAGTACTACTTTTCATTATGCTCTATTTATTGTTCTTAAGCTGTATACAGTATACAGTTTGCGAATGTATTCATGTTCATCCCATTTTTGCTGCAGATCTGATGATGGTCATTAAAGACCGAGACCGGTAATCTGTTAACTAAAAGTTTGTGACCATAGACGTAAATTAAAGGAAACTTATTATGTATTTTGTGTCAATCTTTACTAAAGACATCGCTAGTACCGAGGTAAAAGTATAGGTATTTTTATATATCGATATTTTTCGCACATACCTACGCGAGAGAAGTCTCTCGCAGTGAGATACTTCTCATATGTGTTCTGTGCATGAAATATTGTACTTACCATAAACATTTCGGCCGTAAGAGTCCATTTTCCATTAAATAGCAGTGCAGTAATGTGTGTGACAGTTTTGCCTCAGTCTACGTCGCTTTTACAGTGCGTTTATATTTTTTTGGCCCGTGCACTCAAAGGGTAAGGAGAGCGCACATTCTGCCTCGTAGTTGGTAGCAGGGAGTGGTAATTTCCACCGTTCTAGTGACAGTGCCGTTACCAGACATATCCGTTTTGCGAGACACGGATGTAACAAGCTTTCATGAATATGCAGTATAGACACTATCATGTTCAAATATGATGCTGATTTGTAGTGTCGAATATGAAATTAAATTGAGGCCATTGTAAGACATTTACTGTTAGATTGCAAGGATTGATAGTTTCACCAGCTGCGACATAGTCGTGTATATGCACAGTGATCCAATACTGTCAAATGTTTGTTATTCCAGTCTTTGACCACAATATCAATTCTTTTGACGATCACCGGTTTCAGTCAGTAGTGGCCATCCTCAGATCTTTTCTACGCCATGTCCTAAAGTGACAAGGCCAGCTGCAAAAATGACTGTGCAGACGATATGGCCTGTTCTACACCATCTGAGGATATTCATTACCGGTCATCGTCAAAAGAACTGATATTGTGATCAAAGACTGGAATAAAAAACATTTGAGGATTGGTAGTTCCTGGAACGGGCAAAAAATCTGCCGTTCAGAAGTATAGTGCCTATGAGTCAAGAAAAGAGAATAAAAAATATAATACGTTCGTTTGCGTGGCCATCTTCCGCAGCAGCTGTTAACATCTGTTACTATAGGTTGTCTGACTTTAGCTGACTGCAGTCTAATTGTAAAGAATTACACCAGACGCGTTTCGCTTTTATTTACAAAGCATCTTGTGTGGTGTTGTTTCTTTACATAATCTGCTCCTTCCGTCCTTGCTAGCAGTGGTCTGTATCGACAGGCTTCATTTCACATCTGCACTTGGCAATTTTTGGCATGTTGCGTTATTTCCTGCGCTGCACTATTTAGAATTGACTTTGTTAACTGTTGTTCGTTCTGAGCTGCGACAGTGTTTATGACTATTCGTTTGTCTCCGTTCTTGTTGTGAGTGTTGCCAACGTACGAAACGATTTTGTGTGTGTGTGTGTGTGTGTGAGAGAGAGAGAGAGAGAGAGAGAGAGAGAGATAGATAGATAGAGACTCAGTGGAATTGTCTTGTATGTTGGCGGAGACGTGAGAGGAGTGTTTTTTTTTTTTTCAACTGGGGGGCAGGGGGAAGCAAAGACAGGACTGGGTCTGGACAGTGATTATCACTCACACACACACACACACACACACACACACAAAATAGTTTCATACATTGGCAACACTCACAACAAGGACGAAAACAAACGAATGGTCATAAACACTGTGGCAGCGCAGAACGAATAACGGTTAACAAAGTCAATTCTAAATAGTGCAGCGCAGGAAATAACGCAACATGCCAAACACTGCAGATGTGAAATGAAGCCTGTCGATACCAACCACTGCTAGCAAGAACGGAAGGAGCAGAATATGTAAAGAAACAGCAACACCACGAAAGATGCTATGTAAATAAAAGCGAAACGAGTCTGGTGTAATTCTTTTAAATTAGACTGCAGTCAGCTTAAGACGGATAACCTATAAAAACAGCAATAAAAAATATCAGTTTCTATATTCAAAATTAAATATCGATTAGCCTATATATCAATAATATAGACATAGGCCTACGGGATATATATCGACATTCCAATTTAAAAAAATTCGCTGTTTTCATACATCGATATTTTTTTGCAAATCCTGACTCTCGTCGTCGTCGCCGTCGTCACCCCACGTTTACGGGACACAATCGAGAGGTCAATTCGTCAACATAATCCTGCTCTGGCAGCACTTCCGCAGTTCTGTACGGCTTTAGAGACAGCATGGCTCAATATGTCTGCAGGGTACATCCAACCACTTGTTGGTTCCATGCCACGTCGAATTGCTGCACCACGTTGAGCAAAAGGATCTCCGACATGATACTAGGAGGTATCCGATGATTTCTCTCACCTCAGTGTACACTGCCGGTAGGAAGGTAATTCGTACAAGTATTCGCCAGTGCTGTCCCACATGGACGAGAAGGAATAACTACTGTACGTGACTTGCATACTCCCCATAATCCCTCGTACTTTGTTGTCCTCATCACAGTATGAGATATAGGGCGGTGGTGAGAGCGGAATGGGTTCACTGACTTCCTCGTTAATCGATTCTCTAAATTTGAGCATCAGGGCTTTGCGACGTCGTATCTTGTCCAAAGAGCCTGTTTAAACTCCCTGAACATCTCTGGGAACACACGATTTATGATGTTCGAGAGGAGGGTATAAAATGACTTTTATCTTAATAATATGAATATTTATACATGTGTTTGAAGAGAGAGAGAGAGAGAGAGAGAGATTGATTTTTGATTGAGATTTTTACTTTAAGTCATTACTGGTACCTGAATTTTGGTTGCTGCCTCCTTGAATGATCAGCTTCTGCACCAATTGGTGATACATTATAATTTTGTGGAAGTTTTTGTTCTTTAAGGTTTAAAATACGACTCTGTTAGTTACCTGGCCGTATTGCGGATAGCTTCGAGCCCACGTTTTTGTACCTTTTCATACCTAAGGGACCACTGTCGTAAGTAAATAAGATCAAACAGCAATTTGCTTTTTGTGAGAAAAGGAGATTGCTTGGCACACAAACTTCCTTCAAACTTCACGTCCTGCTACATCAAAATTGGTCAGTGGAGTTCTGCACCATACTATTGTACAAGAACATAATCCAACTACTGTAATTAAGAAATTATGAGAGGTTGTTACTTATTGAGTTAAACTACAGAGAATGCATTTCTTTTCCTGTATTTTTGTGAACTTTGTACACTCACAGTTATGTCGATTGATAGACGGGGACGACAATGAAGTTCATCTCCTTTTCCAAAAACAAGATATTTCTATTCTTCACTTCCACAAAATTTGTATACATAAATGTTTGGCAACTCTTACACATACTTTACTCGGTTTTACCACTAAAATATCTATTTTCTTTAAATGTAAAAATACGTTCTGAGCGACGGCCTAGCAACACGACCTATTTCCACCAGATACAGATTAAAAGTCCTTTTCTTTTAATAAATCAATTGCCTTTTTTTAAGATTCCATACTTAAAGTTTCACAACTACTATCGTTTCGGGGATTGCGCTAGAGAGTTTCTTGCTGTCCAGCTGCGCTTCACTTCACTTCAAGTACTTTTTGTATCAAATTTACATTTACGGTATTTACATACATTACTGAGCTTCTCAGAATAAAATAAGACACAAAGTAATTAAAAAAAGCAGTGAGGCACACATAACATTAGAAGGGCTATGAGTAAACAAATCTCTTCAATAGTTTCACCGGCGTCGTTTTTACGCGGATAACAAGTCTCTGAACTCATTTAGTCGAAAATGCAGTATTTTGTGGTGTACATCTCAGTGCGACCATTGTAAGGGAGGGTGTGGGTGGGCAGTCTGCTGAGCCGTAAGTGCTCGTAGCTACATTCTCGACCACCTCCGGCCAGTCGCTGGCGGTGTTAAATTCCTCCTAGATCAGGATTCGAACCGGATCTTTCCGGATCGGCCGCTGCCGCTTGCCAATCGCGCAGCCGAGTCACAGTCGAGCAGTGCTACTGCGGTACAGACGTAGATGCTGTTCTATCGCACGATTCGAGAAGCTGCTCCAACAGTAGCTGACGATTACACTGGAGACCACTGGAACACGCCAAGGGTTCTACGAGGGCTCCTTTTATAAACGACCATAAGATAGCGCTTTTGCCATATGACATTACTATGAAGAGGGTGTTTCGCAATTCATGTTGCACACTTGTATAGGTTGTAGAAGGGACTTACTGGATTAAGATTTACATGGGATCTCATGTTCGGAAACGTCATACAACGACGCTACACAACGTCAAAGTTCCAGGTGCCGGTGCCTGTAAATAGATGTATACAGGGTGAAAAGTATTTAACAACTCTTGGAGGTTGTAGTGGACATCAAAACAAATATTTTTCCCTAATGTCATTTTTTCCTATGAGTAGTATTTAAACCAGTAGAGGAAGATTTCTCTGGCGGCAAATCAGTTAAACCAACCAACACTTTTCCTTTTTTTTTTCCCAGAGACAACAGATTAACGCAATCCCGTTTCAATCACAGTAGATTTTCAAAAATGCCTCCATTGACACGTAAACAAAGGTTACACCGTCGGATCATGTTCTGTCTGACACGGGCAAAAACCCCAGGAGTATCCTGAATTGTTCTTGCTGCTGCTACTATCCGGGCAACCAGATCCTCTTCTGATGCAACAGGAGTTGCAGAAACAAGGTTGCGCATCTCTCCCCACACAAAAAAGTCCAGAGGGGACATATCTGAAGATCGAGGAGGTCAAAGTACAGGACCACCTCTGCCAATCCACGTTTCTGGGAACCGTCGGTCCAGGAATCGACACACACGACGACTGAAATGTGCTGGCGCCCCGTCATGTTGGAACCACATGCGTTGTCTTGTAGGGAGCGGGAAGTCTTCCAGCAATTCTGGCAATACCCTGGAGAGAAAACTGTAATAGTGCCTGCCATTTAATGGCCTAGGCAGCAGATACGCCCCAATTAAACAGTCCCCGACAACACCGACCCGCAGATTAACGAAGAAACGCACTTGATGAGCGCTAGTTACTGTGGCATGTGGGTTATCCTCACTCCAAACATGTGAATTGTGCATGTTGAACACTTCATCACGCCCGAACATTGATTCATCGGTAAACAACACAGAGGATGTAAATGTAGGATGCATTTCACACTGTTCCAGGTACCACTGCTAAAACTGTGCTCTGGGTGGATAATCAACTGGTTCCAGGTTGTGGACACGCTGTAAATGAAATGGACGTAACAAATGCTCTCTAAGGACTGTTCTTACATTCGTCTGATTCGTCCCCATGTTACTTGCAATTGCACGAGTGCTGATTGAAGGATCGCGTTCCAAATGCTGCAAGACGGCTTCCCCAAATTGCAGCGTTCTTAATGTGCGACGGCGTCCCTGTCCAGGTAATCTGCTAAATGACCCGGTCTCACGCAGACGTTGGTACACAGCAGCAAAGGTCGTATGATGCGGGATACTTCGTCCGCTGTGGTGCGCTACGTAGTGTAGTCACTCCAGGTGTATACAAGTTGATTCCGTGATAATGTTACAGACTTTAATGGATTATGGAGAATGATAAATGTATAAATTTGAGATACGGGTCCCTGTACCGCAAACGAATGTGTCGGAAGTCGCAAGCGAAAACCGTTGTGATGCCTCTGGCAGTGGATTACATGAATTGGTAGTGTTGTTGCTACGCTACTACGTAGGCGACTTTCCGAGGTGGCAGTATGGACCGAAACAAGGAATAATGTCTAGTAAACGTGAGCTTTAAAACGCACACCGTTAGATGTATGACCACTTGTTCAGTGGAGGAGATGTGTCTCACACTAGCTAAGATGAACGCGTACTCATAGCTCCTCGGATATGCAGTTTACAGCCGTGCATTTTTTTTCTTGTCGTGGTCCATTCTACCACCTCTGAAAGTTGCATGCCTTATATTCTCAGCAACAACAGTACTCGTACATGTATTCCACTGCCCGAAGTATCAGAAAGATTTTCGATTATAACTTTCGACTAGTTAGTGTACGAACAAGCGACCTTTACCTCAAATTGATACATTTATCCTCCTCTGTCACCCTAGAAAGTTTGTAACATCATCACGGAATCGCCGTGTATATTCATTCGCTATGTGATCAAAAGTATCCGGACACCACCAAAAACCAAACTTTTTTCGTATTAGGTACATCGAGCTGCCACCTACTGCCAGGTACTCCACATCAGCGACCTCAGTATTCATTAGACATCGCGAGAGAGCGCTCCGCGGAACTCGCGGGCTTCGAACTTGGTCAGATGATTGGGTGTCATTTGTGTCATACGTCTGCACGCGAGATTTCCACACTCCTCAGCATCCCTAGGTCCACTGTTTCCAATGTGATAGTGAGGCGGAAACGTGAAGTGACAAGTGCAGCACAAAAGCGAACTGGCCGAAGTCGTCTGTTGACTGAGAAAGACCGCCCACAGTTGAAGAGGGTCATAATGTATAATAGGCAGACATCTATCCAGACCATCACACAGGAATTCCAAACTGCGTCAGTATCCACTGCAAGTACTATGACAGTTAGGCAGGAGGTGAGAAAACTTGGATTTCATAGTCGAGTGGCTGCTCACAAGCGACACATCACGCCGGTAAATGCCAAACGACGCCTCGCTTGGTGTAAGGAGCGTAAACATTGGACGATTGAACAGTCGAAAAACGTTGTGTGTAGTGACGAATCACGGTACACAATGTGGCGATCCGGTGGAAGAGTGTGGGTATGGCGAATGCTCGGCGAACGACGTCTGCCAGCGTGTGTAGAGCCAACAGTAAAATTCGGTGGCGGTGGTGTTATGGTGTGGTCGTGCTTTTCATGGAGGGGTTTGCACCCCTTGTTGTTTTGCGTGCCACTATCACAACACAGGGCTACATTGATGTTTTATGCACCTTCGTGCTTCCCACTGTTGAATAGCAATTCGGGGATGGCAATTGCATCTCTCAACGTGATCGAGCAGCTGTTCATAATGCAAGGCCTGTGGCGGAGTAGTTACACCTCATAACATTCTTGTAATGGACTGGCCTGCACAGAGTCCTGACCTGAATTGTATAGAACACCTTTGGGATGTTTTGGAAAGCCGACTTCGTGCCAGGCCTCACCGACCAGACATCGATACCTCTCCTCAGTCCAGCACTCCGTGAAGAATGGGTACCCTTCCCCAAGAAACCTTCCAAAACCTGCCTACGAGAGTGGAAGCTGTCATCAAGGCTAAGGGTGGTCCACCACCATATTGAATTCCAGCATTACCGACGGAGGGCGCCACGAAGTTCGAAGTCATTTTCAGCCAGGTGTCCGGATACTTGTGATCACATAGTGTACATTTAGAGGCACCGGCGCCTAAGATTTTGGGTGGCGTCGTTGGATGACGTTTCCGAACGTGGATTCCTCTGTACAACGTGATCCTCCTAGAACCTCCGTACGTGTGTAACATGAATTATGAAACACCCTGTATGTTACTAATCGGCTAAAACTGACTGAAGTCCCAGTAGCAGGGTGCCTACCTAACGGCTTGCGGGGGCAACAGAAATTAGATTCTCTGTACTTCAAATAATTATTGGCCGAACGTAGAAATTTAGAACAGTTTCTTGATTTATTCATTAACAGGTGAAATATTACATTAAAAGTTTAACAAAATATGTCTAATATTAAAGTTGGAAGTGTATATATGTCTTCAGACTTCGTAACTCACGCCGCGTGAACTACACAGACCATATCCATCCCGTCGTTGAGAATGAAAGCACTTACCACTTCCAGCAAACTTAATACATTATCTCAAACATTTTCGAAACTTTTCTCGCTGACACCTCGCACGAAATAATGGAAGGAAAAAAGTGTATCGCTTATGGGTTTTCGTTGTTGATGGAGCATCACTTCACCGTTAGATGTGACTTTTGATTTGTTACTTCTTCTCTAAGTAAATCTATTCGAGACACAGTATGCAGATAGTATCCACATATACCATTAAATTTACGTGCAGGATTAGAGTATATCAGTGTACGAAACAAAGTTCAGGAGATATGACGTGATGAACATTGAGACGCGTGAAAATCCTGCTTCTGCTTAAAATGGAGCGGAAGTGACCTACCCTACGTTCATCCAGTGTTTCTTAACGAGAGCACTAGCGACTTCCAGCGGAACTTGAATCATAATTTCAAACTTGCTTTAAATTTTTTCTCCCTTGCATACTTAACGTCAAGTATTTAACGAGGCCTACGAGAAAGACAGGCCGCGGCGCGTTCGTGACGTAGGTAGTCCTCCGTTCTCTCGCTCAAATCAGCAGACAAACTACGTTTCTACACCTGTTACCTTTAACTAAGCGTGTCCGTACAAACGAAAACTGAATCTTCTGCTGGAATCCGCTGTTGTGGAATCTTACTGTTATTAGTCCTCTTAATGATGAGAAGTCCATGGGCCTACTTACAATTTGTTACGGCTGAACTGGCGTACAATAAAATAAAATCACACTAAAATGATTATCAGTTGCATAAGGCACCACTTCCAGCATGTAATGAGTGCTGTTAAGCAGAAGAGACCAAATGCTATAAACAAGCCGTTATACCATTTATATGGAGTATTGATCTTAAATTAAATTTTGCTGTAAAACTGTTAATCAGTAGGACTTCATAATAGCAGATTCCAGTGGAAGATGCAATTCTCGTTAGCACTTACACGCCCAGCTGCGAGTTAATAGGTGTAGAAACGGATTTTGTCTGCTGAGCTGAGCGAGCGAGCGAGCGAGCGAGTTCAGGACTGCCTTCGTGACGTACGCGCCGCGGCGTGTCTTTCTCGTGGGCCTCGAAATTTAACATATTATCTCGTTCGTAAAGTGATCAGCCTCTTGAAATTGTTTTATACGTGCGAGTTATGTTGTTTAAAGAATTGAGGGTTTGCTGGTTCTCCGTATTTGTCTCTGATCGACTTATCCCTCTTCGGAAATGTACAAAAATTTCTCGGTGAGAAGAAATTCACACCCAATAACCACATCATGGCAGAAACAGCGTTAGATACCTTGAAAATGGTATTCTTTGGAAGGATTAATGAAATTGGAGAAACACTGGAGAAGGTGTATTTAGTTGAAAAGGAACTATGTCGAGAAGTTGACTGTTTGTCGTGGAAAATAATGCCACTTTCTTTAAAAACTCACGGACTTACCAATCCGGCCTCTCACGAAACCAAGTGGCCAGTGGAACGGTCGCTTGGAAATAATAGGAAGGAGGTGCAAAGGCGATTACACTGCAGTGCTGCACAGCCGCGCGAAGTTACCTGCTCAGCGATGCAGACAGCTTCGACAGGGGAAAAGACGATACCATATTAGCGGAGCACCTCCCCTCATGCAAAAAGATCATATCTCAGTTCACTGAGAAATGGCGCCGTTAAACCTAAAAGAAAGGGGCCGGGCGCGAGTAAAGCTTGAACGCCAGGCATTAAATTTTAATTTATTATTTCTTTACTACTGGTTCTATTCGCAACGTAGATTCCAGACAGTATCTACACGTATTACTGAACATACCTGTAAAATATCATTATACGACGCACTGTTCGGGAGATACGGCGTAATAAACGTGCAGTAGCGTGAAGAGCTAGCGTTTCGTAAAACAGAGAGCAAACAATGCAGGGAACAATCAAGTGCTAGATAATGTAAGCACTTAGCAACTTCTGAAGAACTTAATTTGAAATCTTTCTGAACTTAATTTTCGCTTACACGCTGAACATCGAATATTTAACACATTAACTGATTTTTAAAGTAATCAGAAGTTTGAAGCTGTTCTATACAGTACAGCGGCTAGGGAGTTACTGCTTCGTTTATAAGTTGACGTCTGCTGTTCTTAAAGCAATGGCGGTTTAGAAATTGGTCGCGTAGTATGTTCACAGTGAGCGTTTAAAGAGACAGTGTTCTGAAGAAAAAATGGATATTTGACGTGAAGATTTTCTTTGGATGAATTTTTTAACGATTTTTGTTAAGGCCAAAGTCAACAACAACAACGCCTCCGCCTCGAATAGCTTCGTTCAACTCCTTTTAATCAGCCACCTTCAGGAAAGAGTTTTTACTTTTGGTTTGCAGCATTTGGTCGTGGTCGTAGTTTCTTCAGTGATGAATTTCCTCAGGGTCGGCCAAAATCTGTTCAAAAAAATAAAAAATTAAAAAACTTAAAAAAAACGTCAGTGCTGTTTGCAGCGTTATTGAAGAACATCGGAATGTGGCTTACCGTAGATAATCGAAGGCTGCATTGCATCCATTTTTCCTTGAACATGTAGCTGTGAAATAAAAAAAACTGATCCCGATTGATTCCGCACAATTTGGTCATAGCCCAAAAATATGCTTGTGTCAGATCGTGTAAAGAGACGTTCAAAAATAAGACAGAGGCATTCCAGATGCAGTATGAAATGTCGTAACAGAAGACGAAACGTGGATATATTTGTACGAGCGCCGGCCGGAGTGGCCGAACGGTTGTAGGCGCTACAGTCTGGAACCGCGCTACCGCTACGGTCGCGGGTTCGAATCCTGCCTCGGGCATGGATGTGTGTGATTTCCTTAGGTTACTTAGGTTTAAGTAGTTCTAAATTCTGGGGGACTGATGACCTCAGATGTTAAGTCCCATAGTGCTCAGAGCCGTTTTTGTACGAGCCTCCAAATAGCAGCAATCAACTGTTTTGAGTCTTCGTAGAATAGCCGAGACCAAGTAAAGTAATTCGTTAGCAAGCCCTTAGAAGAAGAAGAAGAAGAAGAAGAAGAAGAAGAAGGAAACGACTTCCTATATTCTTTGGTTAACTTGACATACCACGACCATTGCTTTAGGGATGAAATTACAATGAAATCCAGACCATTACGTGTGTGGTGTCACCGCCAGACACCACACTTGCTAGGTGGTAGCATTTAAATCGGCCGCGGTCCGTTAGTATACGTCGGACCCGCGTGTCGCCACTGTCAGTGATTGCAGACCGAGCGCCGCCACTCGGCAGGTCTAGAGAGACTTCCTAGCACTCGCCCCAGTTGTACAGCAGACTTTGCCAGAGATGGATCACTGACAATTACGCTCTAATTTGCCGAGACGATTGTTAGCATAGCCTTCAGCTACGTCATTTGCTACGACCTAGCAAGACGCCATTACCAGTTTATATTGAGATTGTAATTATGTATCATCAAGAGCGATGTTCTCCAATTATGGATTAAAGTTAAGTATTCCAGAAGCTATGTACTATTTTTGGCTACTATAATTCCTTGTCATTTTCCAGACCTCACGCCAGCCTGCGTGAGCTTAAACGCGTGCCTTTCGGCTTCCTCCAAACTCTGTGAATTGGCTCCTGCCAATTCACAACAACGTGCATACAGGTGTTGATAATTATCAACGGGGACCGTTGAAAATGTGTGCCTCGACCGTGACTCGAACCCGGGATCTCCTGCTTACATCGGAGACAACCTATCCGTCTGAACCAGCGAGGACGCAGAGCACAGTGCGACTGCAGGGACTTATCTCTGGCACGCTCCCCGTGAGACCCACACTTCCAACTTTCTGCCCACACACTACATTCGTAGTGCCCCTGCCCACTATACTCATTACTCGCGGCAGTCAATCTACCGATTCCCGTAAGAGTTCAGGCAATGTGAGCGCATCCGCACTGAAGAAGATCATTGGTCGGTAAGCCTTATCTATATGAAGATGGTATGTTCTTTCGGACATGTCCGAAAGAACAGTTACAATCTTCATATTGCTTTAGGGTGTCGAAGGAGGTTTGATAATTAATCGGATACAGTAACTGAAAATGTTGTGTCATTCTTCATGTGTGCCAGTGCTATTGGACACACACTACGCTGAACAGAGGATTATTTGCCAGAGAAAGCGTTTAACGTCTCACACCCAGTATTCAGCTGATTCATCACCTGACGGCTTTCTTCTATCCCCTTATACCAAACAAGGTATGCGTGGATATCGATGTCCGCCACCTCAGTGAACTGTCGACTCCTTCCAAAACCTTGTTGTTGAGGTTTCAACATGAGACTGGAAAAATGTTTCGAGGCATAGTTCGAAAGAATGAAGTAGTACATAAATTGTAAAACTGAATATTTCAGAAACCGTAAACTGTTTGTACTAAAAAGAAGATTTATGTTTCTACAGAGAACAATTAATCAAAAACGCGGTCCACGGTCGTGGAGCATTCGTCTAAGCACAGCAGAGCTTTACTTACCTTGGTAAGAGCGTACTACAAATAGCAGGCTGCCTTTATCCCTCGACTTTAAAACTGGCTGGCCTAACCACTTTCAGAGGAACCTAGCTCAGCTCCACTACAATTTCCAGCTTCTTTGACTCCCTCTGTTACCGTGGAAGTCGTACCATCATGTCTTAGACATGTCCCGTCTCTTTTTCCCGTCACTGCTTTCCACATATTCTTTCCGATTCTCCGGAGAACGTCCTCACCTCTTACCAGTGAATTTAATATTCAGCATCCTTCTGCAGTACAGGCAACGGCCTTGCCGCAGTGGATACACCGGTTCCCGTCAGATCACCGAAGTTAAGCGCCGTCGGGCGTGGCCGGCACTTGGATGGGTGACCATCCGGGCCGCCATGTGCTGTTGCCATTTTTCGGGGTGCACTCAGCCTCTTGATGGCAACTGAGGAGCTGCTCGAGCGAATAGTAGCGGCTCCGGTCAAAGACAACCATCATAACGGCTGGGAGAGTGGTGTGCTGGCCACACGCCCCTCCTATCCGCATCCTCGCCTGAGGATGACACGGCGGTCGGATGGTCCCGATGGGCCACTTTTGCGTTTGCTTTTTCTGCAGTACAACTTCTGCGTCTTGATCTGTATGACTACTCTGCAATTGACAGCCAAGTGCCTGGCAGAGGGTTCATCGAACCACCTTGAAGCTACTTCTCTACCGTTTCCAAGCTCGAACAGCGTGCGGGAAAAATGAACTCATAAATCTTTTCGTGCGAGCTTTGATTTCTCTTATTTTATGGCGATGATCATTTCTTCCCATGCCAGTTGGCGTCAGTAAAATATTTTCTTATTCGGAGGAGGAAGGTGGCGATTGAAATTTCGTGGAAAAGCCCTGTAGCAACGGAAAACGCGTATCATACGTTGCACTGTCTCCACTATTTCGCGATAATACCAAACGAGCTGATCTTCTTTGAATATTTTCTACGTCCTCCGTCAGTCTTATCTGATGAGGATCGCACACCGTGCAGCAATACTCTAGTAGAGGAAGGACAAGCGTTGTGTAAACAGTCTCTTTGAGGGGGGAAACTACTTTAGGAAGATATGTGACACTGATTTTTTGGGATTGTTTTGGGTGGGAATAATTAATTAGAATTTATTCGATTTTTGACATAATTTCATACATATTCCGAACAGTTTTTGTGAACTTTTTTGAATAATTTCAACCAAAATTAACAAAGTTATGCTGTGGTGTCTGCTGCGTGATGTGTTGTGGGTATAGTTCTCCAGTTGCGTGCAGTGTAGCCATTCAGATTTTCATCTGAAATCAAAAAGGTTTTGATATTACATTAATAACTTATTTTCTAAGGAATGAACCTCAGTGCAGGTCAAAATAATGAAAATTAAAAATTTTGCAGGTGTTCGAACAATTTACGTATATTTTCACAATTTTGTTCTATAATTACGCAAAGAAAAATACCCTTAAAACCATGATATCATCTCACATCATATAATTCGTAATTTTATAAAGAATCATACTTTCAATTGTCATAATGATCGGTTCTATTCTTTTTGAGTTAGACTTCACGCAAATGTGGAAAAAGTCATTTCGAGATAAACGCGTTTGAAAAATAAATTCTCGGAACTAGAAATTCAAGAAAGTTAACAATAATGTAAAATTCTCACCGATTCCAGCACCTTACAGTAATCGTTCTTCTTCCTCATAGGCTTCGTTTTGCGCTTGCAGCAGTGCTTTCCGAGCTTCCCAACCTTCCTTCGATTCCAATGAACCACGTAGTTTCTGCCGGCTCACGCGCTGGTTATCTATTTGATCGGCATAATTGAAGCATTCCGTGCCTACTACAATTCCTGCCTCGCTCATGACCATCAGAAGGCATGAATTTCCTTCAGTGAAATGCCCTCTGCTAAATACGATACCAATTGCACGAGTTTTAGTCCGGTGTGTGTTTAGGAGCCTATCGCCAAATAGTGGAATTAAAACTTTCATTCACATTTTGTGTGTGGCCGCCTAAACATCTCTCCAGTAATTCATACCTTGATAAATCTTCATATATTGGAAGAATGTGAGGTCGCTTCTATGCTCATGAAATCTAAAAGATTCCGGATTTCGGTTTGAAATTTTGACCGCATGTTTTTGGATAGTTAAGCTAACGATTTATGCAATTAAAAAAACGGATTTTCTGAACCTCCTAATGTGTTTTACCCCCATAATAGACCTTCTGCAACTTCTAAGTGTTCTGCCAATAAATCGCTGCCTTCGGTTAGCTTTTCCACAACATTATGTATGTGATCGTTCGAATTTAAGTTATTCGTAACTGTTATTCCTAAGTACTTACTTGAATTCGCAACCTTCAGATTTGCGTCACTTATCGTGTAACCGAAATTTAGCGGATTCCTTTTAGCGTTCCTGCGGATGACTTTACACTTTTCATTATTTAGAATCAATTGCCACTTTTCGCCCCCTACAGATATCTTGTCTAAATCGATTTCCTGTTGGTTTTGACCATCTGATGACTTTATGAGACAGTAAATGACTGCATCATTTGCAGACAATCTAAGAGGGCTGCCCAGATGGTCTCCCAAATGGTTTATACAGATTACCGCTTCTCAGTTCTTTTTCATTTTCCCCATACAGTGCTGTGCTTCAGGCGAAATACCTTCCACAAATTAAGGCTTTCGTTCGTTACTAGTGTAAACGTCTTCTGGCCAGGAATGCCCTTTTCGCCTGAGCTAACCTGCTTCTTGTGCACTCTTTCCACCGCCCACCGTGCTTTATTTTGTTTCAAGGTAACTGGATTCCTTCGTTTCTTCTGCCACCTGTCCCAGTCATCGTAAGTTTTGGTTACGACAATACGGGAGAATAAAAGTCGAAGGAACCCCCACATTTGAGTACCCAACAAAACTATTTCTGTTCTAATACCAGCCCAGAGTTTTACGTAGTTCCATCCTCCCGGTGGCAGTCGTTAAAGCGGCGAACTTTACGAGCACCTGTTGCCTCGAGACTGCGAATTATCTGCAAGGCTAAGCTGAAGCACAGCATTTCTCCTCGCACCGGGAATAAATGCAGTCTCGTTGGCATTAAATAACCATTATTAGGCACCTCTGGTTTGTACCGAAATATGACTGTCCCAGTACTGCGGTCGCGAAGCTTGTGCGAGAGAGGTTGCAAAAAGTCTCCAGTAGAGATACGGTCTTGGTAACGTCACCGGTGATCTACAATATGTATACACGTGATATGTTTCCACGTCTCTGGTGTTCCAATGATCATTTTCATACACTATTGTGCTCCAGTCTTACTGAATTCGGTGTAGGATACGAGGGAGAGTCAAATGAAAACCTCAAATATCTTTTTAAATATTATTTATTGCGCAGAAGTGGTACAAAGCTGTATCACCTTTCCACATAATCTCGCCCACGCTCAATGCAAGTCCTCCAGCGCTTACAAAGTGCATAAATTCCTTTAGAAAAAAAAATTCTTTTGGTAGTCCGCGCAACCACTCATGCACCGCGTGGTGTACATCTTCACCAGAACGGAACTTCTTTCCTCCCATTGCATCTTTGAGTGGTCCAAACATGTGGAAATCACTTGGGGCATGGTCTGGTGAGTATGGTGGATGAGGAAGACACTCTGTGGTTGTTGCAACTGTTGTACGGGCAGTGTGGGGCCTTGCATTGTCATGTTGCAAAGGGACACCTGCTGACAGCAGTCCACGTAGCTTTGATTTGATTGCAAGCCGCAGATGATTTTTTAGATCTGTGTGTGATGCAATGGTGACAGTGCATGTAACGCTCCAAAATGACGCCTTTTTCCTCCCGAAAGAGAGTCAGCATAACCTTCCCTGCTGATGGTTCTGTTCGAAACTTGTTTGGTTTTGGTGATGAGGAATGGCGGCGTTCCTTGCTCGCTCTCTTCGTTTCCGGTTGGTGGAAGTGAACCCAGGTTTCGTCCCAATAGCGATTCTTGCTAGGAAGCCATCGCTTTCTCGTTCAAAGCGCCGAAGAAATTCTTCACAAGCATCAACACGTCCTTCTCTCATTTCAGGAGTCAGCTGCCGTGGCACCCATCTGACAGACACATTGTGAAACTGGAGCACATCATGCACAATGCGGCGTGCTGACCCACGACTAATCTGTAAACATGCTACAATGTCATTCAGTGTCACTCGGCGGTTTTCTTCACTATGGCTTCAACTGCTGCAATATTCTGTGGAGTCACAACTCGTTGTGGCTGATCTGGACGATGAGCATGTTGCACTGACGTCACACCATTTGCGAACTTCCTACTCCATTTGTAGACCTGCTGCTGTGACAAACATGCATCACCATACTGAACCTTCATTCGTCGATGAATTTCAATAGGTTTCACACCTTCACTCGCAAAAACCGAATAATAGAACGCTGTTCTTCCTTGGTGCACGTCGCAAGTGGGGCGGCCATCTTTATACTGATATTGCGACGGTATGTGTGCATCTGCACTATGCTGCCACCTACGGGCCATTCTGCACGCTGTTTGTAGCACGCTTACCAACTTACAGGATAACGGCGCGAAATTTCGATTTCTTATTACAAATTTAAGTTTTTAATTGACTCACCCTCGTGTTTCAGTCCAGTCCTTTCAGTGCTGACAACTGCCTTCGCTTGCGGCTCCCTACTGTTGGTGAACCTCTCTCCTTCAGCTGTCTAATGTTCTTGTGATGGCAGAAAATAATCAAATAACAACCAAATTTCGTCGATGATTGCGTAAAAACGGAAAACTACTGTAACAAATCAACAACGGAGGATATAAATACAGTATCTTACCACATAGGATTTTTTAAAATAATACTAATGAAATTTTTCTGAGCCTTAGAGGTTGCTTTATACAGGGTGGATCAAATAAAAGTAGCCCGGAGAACAGAATTCCAGGGTACAAAGAAACGCAGCAGAGGAAAGGAAATAGAGTACTGACTATAGCGGATGTTGAAAGTGACCGCTATTCATCTCTTTGCACTTTTGGGCCTGGACAGCAAGTTGCTCAAGGCGGATCGAAGCTGGACTGCTGGAATTGCTGCAGTCCCATCGGAAATGTTGTGCCGCAATTCTTTAAGACTATGGGCGTTGTTGCGATACACGTTACAGTTGTGGGCTGCCCACACAAAGTAACCGCACACTGACAGATCAGGTGACCTGGTTGGCCAGCTAAGGCCGCGACCTGACTGACCTCTGCTAACAACTCTCAGGCGTGAAGATTGTGTAAATGAGCTCCAATGTATGGCCGGCCGTATGGGCAGTAGCTCCATCCTGTTGGAAGTAGCTATTGGTCTTTTCCTCTTCCTTTAATGCCGGAAAAAATGGTTTCAAAATACTATCAGTGTTGTTTTTGTTGTTCTGGTCTTCAGTCCTGTGGCTGGTTTGATGCAGCTCTCCATGCTACTCTTCTCCTGTGCAAGCTTCTTCATCTCCCGGTACCTACTGTAGCCTACATCCTTCTGAATCTGCTTAGTGTACTCATCTCTTGGTCTCCCTCTACGATTTTTACCCTCCACGCTGCCCTCCAGTACTAAATTGGTGATCCCTTGATGGCTCAGAACATGTCCTACTAACCGATCCCTTCTTCTAGTCAAGTTGTGCCACAAACTCCTCTTCTCTCCAATTCTATTCAATACCTCCTCATTAGTTATGTAATCTACCCATCTAATCTTCAGCATCCTTCTGTAGCACCACATTTCGAAAGCTCCTATTCTCTTCTTGTCTAAACTATTTATCTTCCACGCTTCACTTCCATACATGGCTACACTCCATACAAATATACTATCAGTGTAACGCTCAGTAATCAGCGTCTGCTGAAGCAAGATGGGACCAATAACGCGGCGTGTAGACACTGCGCACCAAACTCCAACCTTCTGCCCACGTAATGGTGTTTCGTGGAAGGTGTGCGCATTCTCCGCTGCCCGAAAGCTGTGATTGTGTGAGTGGACACAAACACTCAGGTGAAACCAGGCTACGACAGACCTAAATAAATATGTAAAAGTTTTTTTTAAAAATACCGCTACCAATGACAGACTTTGTTGACTATTGTATTACTTATTTAGTTAGCGACATGTTTCGAGGGAATCCCTCATCTTCAGGATAAATGGCGTTACAAAAACAATTTTACAATAAGATCGTACTGATGTTACATAGTATTTTCGTAAATGCTGTGGTTATCCTGTGGAAGAAGAGAAAACGTAGTAAGAGGCGATGTCGCTTTGGAAGCGGCGACGACGACGACGACGACGACCACCACCACTACTATCATCATTCTGCGTGCAGGTCTTGCCTGCGCACATGAATTTCTCCACCCCTCTTCCCAGCCCTCTCGGTGTTTCCGGACCCTGGTATCTGCGACGCCACTGTGGTATGGCCAGTGGGCTAGGTAGTGGCCAGCCGCGCTGTGCCTGCGATTAGCGCCGCCCTAATGAGCGGATCCCTGCTCTCCTCTCCCCTCCTCTCCTCTCCCCTCCCCTCCTCTCCTCTCCTCTCCTCTCCCCTCCCCTCCTCTCCTCTCATTAGCAGAGCGGCGGCTCCTCCTGGCCCTGTGGCCCTCGGCCGCTTTTTCCCGATATTTCATTTGGCGCTCAGTTCCTCTTTTATTGCGGCTCGCCGGTTCGATCGGAGTCTGTTGCTGAGAGGTGAGGTCGCGTCCGACAGGTCCCCTCGTTAGCGGGTCAGGGCTTTTATGCACTGCTGGCCATTAAAATTGCTACACCAAGAAGAAATGCACGTGATAAACGGGTATACATTGCAAAAATATATTATACTAGAACTGACATGTGATTACATTTTCAAGCAATTTGGGTGCATGGATCCTGAGAAAGCAGTACCCAGAACAACCAACTCTGGCCGTAATAACGGCCTTGATACGCCTGGGCATTGAGTCAGACAGAGCTTGGATGGCGTGTGCAGGTACAGCTGCCGAAGCAGCTTCAACACGATACCACAGTTCATCAAGAGTAGTGACTGGCGTATTGTGACGAGCCAGTTGCTCGGCCACTATTGACCAGACGTTTTCAATTGGTGAGAGATCTGGAGAATGTGCTGGTCAGGCAGCAGTCGAACACTTTCTGTATCCAGAAAGGCCCGTACAGGACCTGCAACATGCGGTCGTGCATTATCCTGCTGAAATGTAGGGTCTCGCAGGGATCGAATGAAGGGTAGAGCCACGGGTCGTAACACATGTGAAATGTAACTTCCACTGTTCAAAGTGCCGTCGTGTAACCAATGGTACCCCATATCATCACGCCGGATGATACGCCAGTATGGCGATGACGAATACATGCTTCCAATGTGTGTTCACCGCGATATCGTTAGTTCGCTTAGCGGAGACAGGTAGTCGGCCCGACTATATCCGATCCGCCGGCAACCCAACCAAGAGACTGTCGACGGACCCATCGACCAGTGCACAAGGAACTCCACAGCCAAAACGTAAAAGGCGTAGCCGCCGTCAACCAAGTAAGTATAAGCTCCACAGCGACAACTCGGCGGGGAAAGGACACTGCCTGAATTTTACGTCAGCGGCCAGGGCAGGTAACCGGAACGCTAACGGCCACAAGGCAGAAGATTCCTCTGGTGCACTTGGACTTCAAATAATCAAAATACAATTAAACTCCATCGGATGTTGGCCAAACTTTCGCCAACTCGAACACTCGCTGTTGCTAACAGGAATTCCCCCAACAGGCAACCATGAAAACCAGCGGCACAATGTGAACAGTCTGGCTTCGGTAATTAAATCACCACTCAACTTTGGTGTCCTGGGTCGGTGAGCCACGAGCCCCGTACCAATCGGAACAGCTCCCACACACTCCGACACTGCGTAGAGACCGCCAGCGGGCCCGGCCCACGGCGCCGCGCGGAGATTTTCTGGCTGATCCACACCAACCGACCGACTGCCACACACCGGCTAGCCGGAAACTGTAAGCACCAGACCAAAGATGGTACAAGGTGCGAATATCCATACACACCGCTGCTGCCACACGTAGAAGCAGGAAGAACCACGGCATAACCGCAATAACCGCGGGAAACCAAACGCAGAGTAACAGTCAAGGTTTAAACCAGCGCAAAGCCGGGGCCAGCGCGACTCAACGTCCGTCTCACATACGTCAAAGGAATGGGTGAAGTGTGGGTAAGACGGGCTGTGACGTTCTTTCCATCGTGTGGCACGTCCACCGTGGCGTTCAGCGGAATTGTGGTGAAATTTAGTGCCAGTGTGACCTCATTACCCAACCTTACAGCTGCGGCCGTTTTGTCGCATGCGTTGACAGCTTGCTGTGCAAAGCGTGGCCGAGCTCGACGTTGATGTCGCAGGGCGCCACGGTTTTGCACCATAATAAGAGAAGGTTGCACGCACCTCTGAGCCAAATTTGAGACTTCTGCGTTGCAGTGAGAGACAGTTACTGAAATTCAAAAAAGTTATTCTTTAGTTGTGTTGCGCAGTTACGTACACGATGTGACAACATCGACTGAGAATAATCTTATGTAATGCTGCTGACGCTGTCGTTCATGTTGAAACCTTCCCGTCTCCTCTATATCTCTTTTGTTACGCAACCTTCCCTTTTACAATAACCTATGAAACCTTCCCTTAGGATTTCTATCTCTTGCTTAATAATAACAAATGAAATCTTCCCTTTGAAATTCATTCTTTTTCTCAGTCTTCGCATACAAATTTAAATGCTGCTTATTAAAAGTGATTTTCTGATTATTTCGACGAAACATAGAATGTGTCCTCGTCGTGGCTCTCAGTCGTTATCTGCAATAACACAAAACTGATCCTTACCTTTTTTTTAGTTTTACTGGATCGCCATCTGACTGCTACATCGAACTGCGACATGAATGTACTTACTCTGTTTTACTACACTTTATTAGCTGCTGGTGGACTGTCATAATAAGTGGCTGTATTTATTACCAAAGCTGACGGTATTCTTTAATAGCAAAGCTGACGTTATTCTTTAATTAATTTGACTGACGTTACGTAATTCATAGTTAAACTTTTTCTTGACAACAATAAAATTTTGCAAAGTTTTACGTTGATGGTTTTTGGGATGGATTATAATCAGTAATGCAATATTGCTGGCAAAAATTAATTATATTCTGAATGAAATGATTTTACAAAGGTTCAAATGGGACTTACTTTTTACAATAATCTTACAACTAGCATTGCGCAAACATACCTTCAGTAGTCTTGAGTTTCTCAAAAAAATAATTCAATAATATTAGTTCCTCTTATGATAATAGTTAGCTGATGTCTCTGTACATCCGTTTATAATCTCTTGTAAATCATAGCTGGTGGCTGACAGGCACACCGCTCCTCTCAACCTCTCGCTTCAGACCTGCTACCGACTCGCTTCACTTCTCGCTTGCTACTGACTTCCTACGAACGCTAAGTGCGGTCTCTGCCGCCAACAATGCTTTCTGGTGCAGGCAATCCCTGCTACCATTACAAAATGTATCAATGCGCGGTCTTTCCTGCTCTTTTCTTAAAATGTATCCATACGCGGTCTCTCCCGACCTTTTTAAAATTATACCAATGTACGGTTTCCCCTGCCAACAATACTTTGGTACAGACATTCCCTGCTACCACAATTATTTCCAACGTGACAAATATTAATTATTCCTGCTTAATCCTATTAATAAGATATAAACATCTTTCATAAATTTGTGGTTTGACAATAGACAATAGAAATATACACGTCGTACAATGTTATTGAGAATTATCGAGGTTCTTCTATGCCCCCTTGGGTCACACCCGATGTTACTTTAGTTTCTGCAGAACATTCGCCCTTTTGATCACATAGTGTATGTAGCATTAAAAATACTTTCCTAGGCCTTTAATAATGGTGTACTAAAAAAAAACCTTTCACGCGCTGTTTCATCCCCATGAGGTTCAATTTCCAAAAATAGTGAGATAAGTATTTCTTTATTTCTGACAAAGAAACCAAATACCAATTTTCGTAGGTCTAGCTTCAAAATTGCCTTAATAGTGACATTAAAAAAAAAAAACTTTCCATCCCCTGTTTCACACTCTTAGGATTGCAATTTCGAAAAATCCCTCCACGCCTTCTCCAAATTTTCTGCCCTTAGCGGTTTGGGCTGGGCGATAATTAGTCAGTCAGTCAGTCAGGACAATTCCTTTTATATATACAGGGCGGTCCATTGATCGTGACCGGGTCAAATATCTCTCGAAATAAGCGCCAAACGAAAAGAACGAAACTTGTCTAGCTTGAAGGGGGAAACTAGATGGCGCTATGGTTGGCCAGCTAGATGGCGCTGCCATAGATCAAACGGTTATCAACTGCTTTTTTTAAATAGGACCCCCACTTTTTTTTTACATATTTGTTGTTGTTGTTGTGGTCTTCAGTCCTGAGACTGGTTTGATGCAGCTCTCCATGCTACTCTATCCTGTGCAAGCTTCTTCATCTCCCAGTACCTACTGCAACCTACATCCTTCTGAATCTGCTTAGTGTATTCATCTCTTGGTCTTCCCCTACGATTTTTACCCTCCCCGCTGCCCTCCAATACTAAATTGGTGATCCCTTGATGCCTCAGAACATGTCCTACCAACCGATCCCTTCTTCTGGTCAAGTTGTGCCACAAACTTCTCTTCTCCCCAATCCTATTCAATACTTCCTCATTAGTTATGTGATCTACACATCTAATCTTCAGCATCCTTCTGTAGCACCACATTTCGAAAGCTTCTATTCTCTTCTTGTCCAAACTATTTACCGTCCATGTTTCACTTCCATACATGCCTACACTCCATACAAATACTTTCAGAAACGACTTCCTGACACTTAAATCTATACTCGATGTTAACAAATTTCTCTTCTTCAGAAACGCTTTCCTTGCCATTGCCAGTCTACATTTTATATCCCCTCTACTTCGACCATCATCAGTTATTTTGCTTCCCAAGTAGCAAAACTCCTTTACTACTTTAAGTGTCTCATTTCCTAATCTAATACCCTCAACATCACCCGACTTAATTCGACTACATTCCATTAGCCTCGTTTTGCTTTTGTTGATGTTCATCTTATATCCTCCCTTCAAGACACCATCCATTCCGTTCAACTGCTCTTCCAAGTCCTTTGCTGTCTCTGACAGAACTACAATGTCATCGGCGAGCCTCAAAGTTTTTATTTCTTCTCCTTGGATTTTAATACCTACTCCGAATTTTTCTTTTGTTTCCATTACTGCTTCCTCAATATACAGATTGAATAACATCGGGGAGAGGCTACAACCCTGTCTCACTAACTTCCCAACCACTGCTTCCCTTTCATGTCCCTTGAATGTTATAACTGCCATCTGGTTTCTGTACAAATTGTAAATAGCCTTTCGCTCCCTGTATTTTACCCCTGCCACCTTTAGAATTTGAAAGAGAGTATTCCAGTAAACATTGTCAAAAGCTTTCTCTAAGTCTACAAATGCTAGAAACGTAGGTTTGCTTTCCTTAATCTTTCTTCTTAGATAAGTCGTACGGTCCGTATTGCCTCACGTGTTCCAGTATTTCTACGGAATCCAAACTGATCTTCCCCGAGGTCGGTTTCTACTAGTTTTTCCATTCGTCTGTAAAGAATTCGTGTCAGTATTTTGCAGCTGTGGCTTATTAAACTGATTGTTCGGTAATTTTCACATCTGTCAGCACCTGCTTTCTTTGGGATTACCATTATACCATTATATAATCTATCTGATACCTTTTAGTATCTTCAGGGTATTGTGTAGTACGTAAAGAAATATGAATGTTTTAGTTGGACCACTTTTTTCGCTTTGTGATAGAGAAGAACGGCAGTCCGTTTCGTGTTATCGCGCAATAGGGATGAGAGTGTCACTGATATGACGCGAGTTGGGGTGCCAGTCACTGAAACAAAAACTGTTTTCCTTACGGCGAGATCTATTTATGAAATTTCAATCACCAACTTTGTCTTCCGAATGCGTAATATTTTGTTGACACACACCTACGTAGGGAGAAATGATCATAATAATAAAATAATAGAAATCAGAGCTCGAACGGAAAGATGTAGGTGTTCCTTTTTCCCACGCGCCATTCGAGTGTGGAATGGTAGAGAAGTGGTATGAAATTGGTTCGATGAACCCTCTGCCAGGTACTTAAGTGTGAATAGCAGAGTAACCATGTAGATGTAGACTTTTACTTAACCAAAGCACTTACTTTTGACGCAATACGGTTTACGTGCACAAACATAAAAAATGTTTGTAATTATTGTTGTTATTTCGTTCTCAGTAGAAAGTTCATCATGATACAAGACAAGAGTTACAGGTTACGATTGACAAATGCGTAAGTTGTTTATGAATAACAGGAAGACGTTTTATGTAAGTTCAACTAAGTACCGAAGCGATGTTTGGTATATTTTTATTTTGCGTGGTTTTTTTTTATTTTGCCCTTTTGTTGAGGAAACTGCATTTTCAAGCGCTGTGTCATAAATGTGTAATGTAATCTTTATTTTAGTACAATATCTCTGTTTCACGTTACAAATCGACAAATTTCGAATAAAGCGTTCATTAATCAGCGACAGTTTCAGTTCTGCTATAAATATTATTCATTCTGAAGTAACAGACAGGAGAATAACCATGTAGCACAAAAATGTTTTGTAGGTTGCTCGGCCCTTCATATCTTCTCTTGGTTTCTAGACAGTTCGCCGCTTCCAATTTTTAGGGGAATCTAGTAAGACACTTGCCGTATACGTCAAGAAAGCGATTGTTATGAGGTAACGCCCGATAGGTATGCAACACACCTAACGTACAGGTATTTCAGGTACGACTATTTGTTGGGAGTGCCTATATTGTTGGCGATACCCCTCATCGATTTCGGCTTCCCGACCAGTGTTCAGTTTTTACTGCGGAGCTTTACGCTGTTCTCCTGGCTGTCCAATACATCCGTCGCCATCAGCGGATACAGTATATTATATTCTCAGATTCGCTGAGCTCTCTCTTCAGTTTCCAAGCTCTCTACCCTGTCCACCCTCTGGTCCACCGGATTCAGGACTCCCTCCACTTGCTCCACTTGGGAGGGGGGGGGCTCTCTGTGGCATTCCTCTGGATCCCAGGACATTTTGGTATCTGTGGAAGTGAGGTGGCCGAGATAGCGGCCAAGGCTGCAGTCTCCCTTCTTCAGCCTGCTATTCGCATGATTCCCTTCGCCGATCAGCGGAGTGTTGCTCTTTTATGGCACGCACATTGGTCGACACTTCCCAATAATAAATTGCGGGACGTGAAAGCTCTTCCCTGTGCTTGGACCTCTTCCTCCCGAACTCGTCGTCGGGAGGAGGTTATTTTAACTAGACTCCGGATAGGGCACTGTCTTTTTGGCCATAGACATCTTTTACGTGGCGATCCTCCCCCACTTTGTCCCCACTGCTCTCAACTGTGGACGGTGCGACACCTTTTGCTTTAGTGCCCATATTTTCCTCCGTTACGCGCCCGTCTACAGCTGTCGCCTGAGATATCTTCCATTTTAGCAGATGACACGCGCTCAGCCGATCGCGTTCTCGAGTTTATTAGTGCCAGTGAGATGACGTCAGTCATTTGAAGCTCGTTTTGGGGACAAACAACCCCCCATCTATAGTGGTTTTTAAGCTTCCCTTCTGTTTTTAGTTTCCCCACTTTTTGAGTTTCGCTCCCATTGCTGCTGGTTTCCAGTTTGGTTTTTTTTACATTTTCCTAAGTCACAGACCGTGCGCTGATGACCGTAGCAGTTTTGCGCCCTAAAAGAAATTTAAAAAAAGTACGACTATAACTGACCAAAGCTACTAGCAAAACCACCGAAGTCTGTGCTTACTTATGATAGCCTGCAGCAGTTTTATTTTTGATGCATCCTGTGTATGAAAAGAATTTCTCATGTAATCCACGTGAAAATAAGGGTGTAAGCACTCGTTGAAGAAAATGAAAGTGGCTGACACAGATATTCGTTTTATTTTATATCATAAACAGTGGAGTTTTGAAATCACAGACATTGATGACATGAGGTACGAGAAGATTAATGGCAGCTGTCGAACTCGCGCGATTCTGGAAGTGCGGAACAGTCGCGTCTCGGCGTTGCGGCCTGACGAGAAATCAATGGTCGGTGGGGGTCACTGATTAATTGCCGAGAGCGGCGAGATATTTCCGGTCCGGTGGCCCGCCAACACCACCTTTACTGCGGGCACGGCTCGGCGAGCGCGCCTTTGTGCGGATTAACGGCGGGATGTGTCTGACCGGGCCGCGAGATTTAGCGCCCAACACGGGATCGGTTTCACGGCGACACGGCGAGAGTTACTGCCGAGCGGTTATCGGGCCTGGCAGGGCCCGCTGCCTTCGGCGGCGCTCGGTCGCAGTCGGGGACGCTCGGGCGCGCTCGGGTGGCGCCACCAACCGTGACCCTCGCCCGGCATTTGTTACCCCCTCGCCGCGCTGTTGTTTCGCCGGCCGCAATAACGACGATAAAAAGCGTAGCACGGCCACTTCTGTCCCACACTGCGCTTTGGAATCATGCGTGTTTTCCCCAACAAGCAACCCAGGAGAACTTACTAATATGAAAATTGTTTTTTCTCGGCCTGTTTCGGGCTACCATTGCGGTTTCCACAGAAACAGATCCACATTAGATCACTTATTCACCCTAAGACAAGTAACTGAGAAAGCGTGGGAATTCAATGTACGAGGGGGGACCCAAAAGAAACCGGACTCCGAGGGCACTGCCACCCGTAGACGTAGTGCAGGGTTCTCACGCTAGATGGTGTTACGAGGTGTCCAGAAAAGGACTCCCTGATTTCAAAATTAAATATCTCGAAAACAAAGACCGATAGAGGAATGCAGTAAACGGTATGTTTATTGTGAAAGCTGTAAGAAGTTTATACAGCAGTTTGAAATAATAGTTACAAAAGCTGCTAACAGATGGCGTTGTAATCGCCATACGTAATGCCTAGTATAAATAGTGATCCGAAGTCCAGAGCGATCAGTTCCACTATTGAAACGTGAAAGGAGGTTAGCGTGCCGAAAGAAGAGATTAAAACCAAGTACTCCATTGAACAACGCGTTTTTCTGGTGCTAGAGTACCACAGGTTAGAAGAGAGTCCTACGGCAACAAGGCGAAGTTTTCAAGCACGATTTAATGTCCCAAAAGGACCCGGTTCGAAAACCATTCGTACGCTCTTCGCAAAATTTCAACGAACAGGCAGCGTAACTGATGGGGCATGTTGGCCGCAAGCAAATAGAAGTTACGCCTGAAAATATCGCCACAGTTTCTGGAATTATTCAGCGAAATCCAATGTCATCCGTCCGCAGAATTGCACCGGAGACTGGTTTGAAGCGTTCCAGCAGGCAGAAAATACTGAGAAAGAGCCTACACATGTTTCCATTCAAAATTCAAACGCACCAGGCCATACCCGTACGAGCTGTGCAACAAAGGGTTGCCTTTGCCAATCTGATGCTCACAATGATTGATAGTGAAGGATTTGATGTTGGCTGCATCTGGTTTACAAAAAATGGTTCAAATGGCTCTGAGCACTATGGGACTTAACATCTATGGTCATCAGTCCCCTAGAACTTAGAACTACTTAAACCTAACTAACCTAAGGACATCACACAACACCCAGTCATCACAAGGCAGAGAAAATCCCTGACCCCGCCGGGAATCTAACCCGGGCGTGGGAAGCGAGAATGCTACCGCACGACCACGAGCTGCGGACTCTGGTTTACAGATGAAGCACACTTCCACCTGAATGGATACGTGAATAAGCAGAACTGGCGATTTTGGGGTTCTGAAAAGCCATATTGGTGTGAAACGAAACCCCTGTATTCTCCTAAAGTTACTGTGTGAGCTGCAGTATGCAGCAGAGGCATTATTGGCCCTTTTCTCATTCGAGAAACGGTCACTGGCGCACGTTACGTTGCAATTTTGGAACAATTTGTCGCCACACAGCAAGCGTTAGAGGATCGACCAGGTACTGAATGGTTTATGCAAGATGGAGCCCGACCACATCGGACAGAACAAGTGTTTCGCTTTCTTGAGGAATACTTCGGGAATCGAGTCATTGCTTTGGAATATCCCAAATTTACTGGTGCAGACATGGATTCGCCTCCATATTCCCCGGATTTGACTCCCTGTGACTTTTTTTTGTGGGGCACAGTGAAAGACATGGTCTACCCGAAGCATCCCGCCACGCTGGACGACCTTGAATCGGCGATCTCTGTGGCATGTTAATCCATTTCGGTTGAAACACTACGAAATGTGATGGCGAATTTCATTCTTCGTTTGCGCCACCTCTGTAGTGCCAATGGTGGACATTTTGAAAACATTGTGATGTGATGTGATTGTTTGCAAAGATTGTTTCCGTATACAGCGCCATCTGTTAGCAGCTTTTGTAACTATTATTTCAAACTGCTGTATAAACTTCTTACAGTTTTCACAATAAACATACCGTTTACTGCATTCCTCTATCGATCTTTGTTTTCGAGATATTTAATTTTGAAATCAGGGAGCCCTTTTCTGGACACCCTGTAGTATAGACCTTCATGAAACAGCTGCGCAGACGGCGTCAGTATAGAGCTGAACGTGCAAGTGTGGTATTGTGTTTCCCTGACTGTTGACGGGTTACCTCTGCGAAGTCGTTATGGCAACTTTAAAAGAACAAAGAGTGTGTGTGAAATTTTGTTTCCTGCTTTAAAAAAATTGCAACGGAGACACACGAAATGCTTCAGGAAGCTTTCCAGGAGGACGCTATGAGCCGCACACATGTTTTCGAGTGGTTTGGGCGCTTTAAACGTGGTGAGATGTGTGTTGGAGACCAAGTTCGTTGTGGATGCCCTTCAACATCGCGAAATGAGAACATTGAAAAGGTCCGCCAGAAGATCAACGAGGATCGTCGCCAAACGATCGGCCAAATTTCAGCAGAGACAGGAATCAGTTGGAGCTGGTGCCGGCGGATTTTGAGTGAGGATTTGCAGACGAGGCGTGTTGCTGCTAAATTTGTTCCGCGCCTTCTCACACAGGCGCAAAAAACCATCCGCATGAATGTGTGTCAGGACTTGAAAACAGAGATTGCACGTGAGCCAAACTTCTTCAACAAAGTCATTACAGGGGATGAGAGTTGGTGTTACGGGTATGACCCAGAAACCGAGCAAGCGTCAAAGTGGAGGGCTCCCAACTCTCCAAGACCAAAAAAAGGAAGGCAAGTGAGATCAAATGTGAAGACGATGATCATTGTCTTTTTTTATGTTCGTGGAATTGTGCATCGGAAATTCGTACCCCCCGGCCAGACTGTTAACCAGCACTTTTACTTGGATGTTTTAAGGCGTCTGCGAGAGGATGTGAGGAGGAAACGCCCGCAACTTGGGCGATCAGGTGACTGGTTTATGCATCACGACAGCGCCCCAGCACACACGGCCTTACAAGTGACCCACTATTTGGCATCTCAGAGGTGGTCTGTCGTTCCCCACGCTCCGTATTCGCCGGACCTAGCCCCGTGCGACTTTTTCCTATTTCCACGAATGAAAACAAACGCTAAAAGGGGAGCGTTATAACGATGTGGAGGCGCCCAGTGACTATCACCTGTTCCCTAAGTTAAAAGAACATTTGGCCCGAAAGCGATTCAGCTCCGACGACGAGGTGGAAGAAGAGGTTCATAACTTTCTGAAGAGCATGACGGCGAATTGGTATGACATGGGCATACAAAAACTGCCACAGCGTCAACAAAGTTGTATCGACAGAAATGGTGATTATGTCGAAAAACAGCTAAATGTTCAAGCAGTAAACTGATGTAAATCGTTGTAGAAATAAACAGGTCTATGTACTTATAAAAAAAATAGGAGACCTTACTTTTGGGATTACCCTCGTATTTTGTGTTGACAACATTTATCGCCAGCGAGGCGGTTACACCGCAGGGACTTACACACTACTGGCCATTAAAATTGCTGCACCACGAAGATGACGTGCTACAGACGCGAAATTTAACCGACAGGAAGAAGATGCTGTGATACGAAAATGATTAGCTTTTCAGAGCATTCACACAAGGTTAGCGCCGGTGGCGTGCTGACATGAGGAAAGTTTCCAACCGATTTCTCATACACAAATAGAAGATGATCGGCGCTGCCTGGTGAAAGGTTGTTGTGATGCCTCGTGTGAGGAGGAGAAATGCGTACCATCACGTTTCCGACTTTCATAAAGGTCGGATTGTAGCCTATCGCGATTGCGGTTTATCGTATCGCGACATTGCTGCTCGCGTTGGTCGAGATCCAATGATTGTTAGCAGAATATGGAATCGGTGGATTCAGGAGGGTAATACGGAACGCCGTTCTGGATCCCAACGGCCTCGTCTCACTAGCAGTCGAGATGACAGGCATCTTATCCGCGTGGCTGTAACGGATCGTGCAGCCTCGTCTAGATCCCTGAGTCAACAGATGGGGACGTTTGCAGGACAACAACCATCTGCACGAACAGTTCGACGACGTTTGCAGCAGCACGGACTATCAGCTCGGAGACCACGGCTGCGGTTACCCTTGACGCTGCATCACAGACAGCAGCGCCTGCGATGGTGTACTCGACGAAGAACCTGGGTGCACGAATGGCAAAACGTCATTTTTTCGGATGAATCGAGGTTCTGTTTACAGCATGATGGTGGTCGGATCCGTGTTTGGCGACATCGCGGTGAACGCACTTTGGAACTGTGTATTCGTCATCGCCATACTGGCGTATCACCCGGCGCGATGGTATGGGGTGTCATTGGTTACACGTCTCAGTCACCTCTTGTTCGCATTGACGGCACTTCCAACAGTGGACGTTGCATTTCAGGCGTGTTACGACCCGCGGCTCTACCCTTCATTCGATCCCTGCGAAACCCGTCATTTCAGCAGGATAATGCACGACCGGATGTTGCTGGTCCTGTACGGGCCTTTCCGCATACATAAAATGTTCGACTGCTGCCCTGGCCAGCACATTCTCCAGATATCTCACCAACTGAAAATGTCTGGTCAATGGTGGCCGGGCAACTGGCTCGTCACAATATGCCTGTCACTGCTCTTGATGAACTGTTGAAGCTGCATGGGCAGCTGTACCTGTGCACGCCATCCAAGCTCTGTTTGTCTCAATGCCCAGGCGTATCAAGGCCGTTATTACGGCCAGAGGTGGTTGTTCTGGGTACTGATTTCTCAGGATCTATGCATCCAAATAGCGTGAAAATGTAATCACAAGTCAGTTCTAGTATAATATATTTGTCCAATTAATACCCGTTTATCATCTGCATTTCTTGTTGGTGTAGCAATTTTAATGGCCAGTAGTGTAGATGAGGCTGTTGTTATGAGATAGTCAGGTACAAGACGTAGTGAAGGAGGTGCGATTTGGTCCTGCATAGCGAACGTGTCGGCTCGAGGCGGCAGTTCTGCAGCAGCAGTGAGTGGAGTGGGCGTAGCGCCAGTCACGACTGCTTGTGGCACCTACTTACAGGCTGCAACAGCTCACGTGGCAGTGACTCAGCGGACTGGCTCTGCTTAGCTGGACAGACACGTCACGTGAGGCTGAGCGGGGCCAAGCGGTGGGGCGTCGACCCCAGCCAGTGGCCACTGCGCCAGGTAGTGGGGTGTGGTGCTCACGTGGGAAGGCGATGCGCGTCAGCGAGTGGCCGTGTAGTCACGTGGACAGTCGGATCTTCTCTGCCATGCAAGCTTGCACTGTGGCACCAACGTTGTTCACCTTATAGCGGGTGACACAGTCATATGGGAAGATTAAAAATTTCGCGGAAGTGAGTAGTTTACCTTGAAAGCTATTTTTTGGATTTCGTATTTCAATCGGTAAAAAGCAAATCTTTATAGGATCACTTTGTCCACCCGTATATTAACGTCCCTTCTTCTCAGGAACGAGTGGATGTATCGAGTTGAAATACGAGGGGCGTTTGAAAAATCCGTGCGAAGTCTGCGAGATGGCATCACCGGCGCGTATCGAGGTCATGTTTAGTTAGTAGCATCTTTAGTAAGAACGCACACCGAGTTGCAGCCATATTGGTCTATTTCTTTGTGCTTCGCATTCGTGTGAATCAACGAAATCGAGTGACTACCAAAAAATGGACGAAAAAGAATTTCGTGTGATGATTAAACATTACTTTATGAAAGACAAAACGCCTCAGGAGACTAAAGAGAATCTCGATAAACATTACGGTGACTGCACCTTCGATTAGAACAGTTTATAAGTGGTTTCAAAATTTTCGGAGTGGCCATATGGGCACAAGTGATGCTGAACGTTCTGGACGCCCTGAGGAGGTTACGACCCGAGAAATCATTGATAAAATTCATGATATAGTGATGGATGACAAAAGAGGTAAGGTGCGTGAGATTGCTAGTGCTGTAGGCATCTCGAATGAACGGGTACATAATATTTTGCATAAACATTTGGACATGAGAAAGCTATCCGCAAGATGGGTTCCGCGATTGCTCACGCTTGACCAAAAACGGAATCGTGTAAAGTGTTGTAAGGATGGTTTGTATCTGTTCAGGAAGAATCAGCAGAACTTCAAGCGTCGTTTCGTCACTGTGGATGAAATATGGATACATTACTATACTCCTGAGACCAAACAACAATATAAACAATGAGTTACCAAGGGGGAATCTGCACCAAAAATGGCGAAGACCATTCCTTCGGCCAGAAAGATAATGGCGACTGTCTTTTGGGATTCGCAAGGGATAATCCCCAGCGAAATATGGTGCTACAGAAGAATGCTGAAGATTAGATGGTTAGTTCACATAACTAATGATAAGGTCTTGAATAGAATTGGGGAGAAGAGAAATTTGTGGCACAACTTGACTAGAAGAAGGTATCGGTTGGTAGGGCATATTCTGAGGCATCAAGAGATCACCAATTTAGTATTGGAGGGCAGCGTGGAGGGTAAAAATGGTAGAGGGAAACCAAGAGATGAATACACTAAACAGATTCTTAAGAATGTAGGCTGCAGTAGGTAGTGGGAGATGAAGAAGCTTGCACAGGATAGAGTAGCATGGAGAGATGCATCAGGACTGAAGACCACAAAAACAACAATCCTCAGCGACTATGTGGAAAAGGGTAAAACTATTACAGGTGCAAGTCATTCATTGTTATTGGAACGTTTGAAAACTGAGCTGCAAGAAAAACGCCGGCGATTGGACCGTAAAAAAATCATTTTCCATCACGGCAATGCACCAACACACCTCCGCAGTTGTGGTCGCAACATTAATGGAAACCGGATTCCAACTCGTTTCACAGCCTCCCTATTCTCCAGACTTGGCTCCCTCAGATTACGTATTTGTTCCCCAATTTGATGAACTGGCTGGCGGGACAAAGATTTTATTCAAACGAGGTGATTGCAGCAATTAATAGCAATTTTGCAGACTTGGATAATTCCTATTATTCGGAATGGATCAACAAATTAGAACAGCGATGGACGAAGTGTATAAGTCTAAAAGGAGACTGTGTCGAAAAATAAAGAAGGTTTACCAAAAAAATGTTCAAATGTGTGTGAAATATTACGGGACTTAACTGCTAAGGTCATCAGTCCTTTAACAAATAAAAGTAAAATAAAATAAAATAATAATAATTTGTAATAATAACAACTATTGTTGTTTGGATAAGTGAGAGATTAAAGTTTGTTTCGCCTTTAAGATTGGAATTGAATTTCTTAATGTTTCATAAAATCTTTTTGGCATTGTTCATTGAGGTCACACAATAAAGTAAATGGAATTTAGGCCGTGGATTTATCGAGCTTCCCACGTCCGAAGATGTACGGAACGTAGCCAGGCCTCATTATATATTTTTTGTAGACAAAGTCTGATATCTGACCTCAGCTTCAATCATGGCAATGGAGTGACTAAAAGTAAAATTCTAGGTAAATAATTGCAGATAATTCACAAATGAGAGCGACTTGTTAATTCTGCGCCTCTTTTCTGCAAATAAGTATCAAATGGCTAACTGTGGAGCCACACAAAATATTACGTCCTTCTAGGACAACGAATGACATGAGAGTGTTGAAGCCTACTGGCTGTGACAAGAGAGCGGTGTTAATTCTTTAATTTTGCTATCTGTTGTCTAAAAAAATCGATACATATAATCTAAGTTTAGTAAATTAAATATCGTCTGTGCTCGAGTGCAAATGGTTCCGTAAAGTCCTTAAGCTTAGATATTACTTAACCTAAATTATCCTAAGGACAAACACACACACTCATGCCCTAGGGAGGACTCGAACCTCCGCCGGGACCAGCCGCACAGTCCATGACTGCAGCGCTACAGACGGCTCGGCTAGTCCCGCGCGGCTAAGGTTTGCCCCAAACACGTAAGTAGTTTTTGTTCTTGCACGGACTTTGAAACGCCCCTCGTATTTTGTCTGTCCCTGTACATAGAGAGTGATGGAGACGGCTTTATTCGCCAAAATGTACACCCAGTGTAGTACGTGATGTACAAAAGTACCGTCACCTCGCAGCATTGGCGATGTGTCCGAGTCGTGTTTCCCTGTCGGAATCACAACTCGCCTGCGAGCGAACAGCGCCAGACGGAAGCGACGCCGTCGTTTATGGCAGAGGCCGCTGGCACGAGGCCGAGAGCAGGCCTCCGACCCGTCTGGTTGCTCGCTGTGTGTGTGTGTGTGTGTGTGTGTGTGTGTGCGGGCTCACACGCGCGGACCTAATGTATGGAAGCGGGTGCGCTCGGCCTCGCATTGTGTCGCCGTGTGTGGTGCTGGCCGCGGACGTGCTGCGCGGAACCCAAGGTCAGCGCTCTCCCAACACGGCCGCCAGGTGGCGGCTCTCGCTACTGTGTGTCAGAGAGCCTGTATAGGGAGACAGTGGGCAGCATTCATCTCAGGAGAACCCTACGTCACAATGACGTAACGCTACGTCATCGTGACGCAAATAACCTAAATCGACTGAATGAGTACGTATATCGATCTTTGCAGTTGTACCGATAACGTCAAAGCTAAATGTAAGTACAGACGAAGTGGCAGGAGTTGTGTGATATGCTCATCCCAGCTGAATGAATTGTTAAATGTAATCCCAACAATTTGCGATGTTATTGTGTATTTCGTGAACATAATTAATGTCTGAGCGAAGGAGCCATAACGAAATAAAAAAAAGCTTGTCATTCTTTTTAAAACCGATGAATCGTGCATAAATCGTGAGTACAGAAAAGTGAAGTAATTAATTATTAAGCTGCAATCCAAAGAATGTGGGATGTTATTGAGTGTTTCGTGAACGTAACGCATATCTGAATGAAGGAATCATAACCATAACGAAAGTTAAAAAAGTCTCTAGTCATGTTTTCAATCCTACTAATATTGAATAAATCATGTGGATAAAAACGTCAAATTGGAAGAAATTAAAGTGTTTCGTATTTTTATAAAATCCAATGAATTGTACATAATTCATGTGGGCAGAAACGTTAAACTGAAGTGGTTCTGAAGATAATTCCGAATGTTGCTAGAACCATTAAACCATCTAGTTCCATTTAATTTTGCCTCCGTGTTGTAAATCAACTAAGAAAGATAGTGAAATCATTCAGACTATCTTCGTGGATCTGCTCGAAAGTTCTCTCATCTCCGATAGAGCCCATGTTCCAGAACGACGTACACGCTAGTAACACCGGACAATAGGACAATGAAAGCACATAAACAAATAACAATGCAGATTCAAGACGCACACAACAGTCGATATATACAGATTGCACACAACAGTCGATAGGACAACTCGTGAAACTCGAGATGACGCGCGCCTACGTCACTATGACGTAGGGCCCTCCTCACCTAGCTTGAGATGAATGCTACCCGGAGAGAGTGGCCAACCCGACGATACGGCGGCCATTTTTCTGCCAAACTGCGGGCGGGACTTCTGAATGGCCAGTACTGGAGTAGCGGAGTACACACTCATCGAATCAAAAGCACAAGGCAATATGGCGAAATCATCCGTTAAATGCCTTTCTTTACAGCTATAATATACTCATAGTAGCCTACTACGTACAGCACAGGATAATCGAATACAGTGGCTGTAAAACTTATTCGTTACTTGCATTTATATCCTTTAAAGTTCGTTTACAAGACATATTGCAATGAAACTAACGTAAATAAAAAAATATAGTGTATAGCATTTGTCTCATATCGGAAGTGCATAACGCTGAAGATTTAACGCACCTGTATTACGTCAGATGAATGAAAGTCGTAAGCAGTCGTTTAATGGTGACATGCAAAAAGTTTGAAGACATGACAAGAAGTACTAATACGTCTCACTAATATATATATATATATATATATATATATATATATATATATATATATATATGTGTGTGTGTGTGTGTGTGTGTGTGTGTGTGTGTGTGTGCTTGTGTATACAGGGTGTTACAAAAAGGTACGGCCAAACTTTCAGGAAATATTCATCACACACAAAGAAAGAAAATATGTTATGTGGACATGTGTCCGGAAACGCTTACTTTCCATGTTGCAGCTCATTTTATTACTTCTCTTCAAATCACATTAATCATGGAATGGAAACACACAGCAACAGAACGTACCAGCGTGACTTCAAACACTTTGTTACAGGAAATGTTCAAAATGTCCTCCGTTAGCGAGGATACAAGCATCCACCCTCCGTCGCATGAAAACCCTGATGCGCTGATGCAGCCCTGGAGAATGGCGTATTGTATCACAGCCGTCCACAATGCGAGCACGAAGAGTCTCTACATTTGGTACCGGGGTTGCGTAGACAAGAGCTTTCAAGTGCCCCCATAAATGAAAGTAAAGAGGGTTGAGGTCAGGAGAGCGTGGAGGCTATGGAATTGGTCCGCCTCTACCAATCCGTCGGTCACCGAATCTGTTGTTGAGAAGCGTACGAACACTTCGACTGAAATGTGCAGGAGCTCCATCGTGCATGGACCACATGTTGTGTCGTACTTGTAAAGGCACATGTTCCAGCAGCACAGGTAGAGTATCCCGTATGAAATCATGATAACGTGCTCCATTGAGCGTAGGTGGAAGAACATGGGGCCCAATGAAGACATCACCAACAATGCCTGCCCAAACGTTCGCAGAAAATCTGTGTCGATGACGTGATTGCACAATTGCATGCGGATTCTCGTCAACTGGGCCAACTGGCGGTGAATCGCGGAAGTACAATACATACTGACGAAACTAAAATGAGCTCTAACATGGAAATTACGCGTTTCCGGACACATGTCCACATAACATCTTTACTTTATTTGTGTGTGAGGAATGTTTCCTGAAAGTTTGGCCGTACCTTTTTGTAACACCCTGTATATATATAGCAATCAAGCAAAATCATTCGCAGTGAAAAACGACAGTATGACAAACGGCGACTGACAGAGATCGAATCGTACTTCATGAAGAACAATACAAGAAACTTCTACAGAACGTTCAGAGAAAATATGACTGGATATCAACTACCCAACTTGTGCTTCAGAAGACCGGATGGAACCCTAGAAACCAATACCAAAAACAATTGTGACATTCTGGCAAAGTATTTTGAAAAACTGCTCAACACGGACCCCCCCATGGAAGAAATGATGACAGAAACGAGCACATACAATCCAGATAGTGAACCTCCAACTCTAGAAGAAGTTAAAGAAATAATAAAGTCACTCAAGAATCGTAGAGCACCAGGAGAAGATGGCATCATCGCGGAAATCTGGAAGTTACAAGACCCAGAACTCACCAAAGACATCCACAGGATCTTGGAAGACATCTGGAAAACCATGAAAATTCCTGATGTCTGGAAAACTGCCCTGATACACCCACTACACAAAAAAGGTGACAAGACTAACCCGAACAACTACAGAGGAATATCCCTACTACCGGTCACATACAAGATCCTCTCTAAAGCTTTACTGAACAGACTAGAATGCCAAACCGACCACTTGATTGGGGAATACCAAGCAGGCTTCCGTAAAGGGCGGTCTTGTGCGGAACAAATTTGGAACCTGAAAATGATTTTACAACACAAACAGAACCTGATCATTACCTTTGTTGACTTCAAAAAGGCGTACGACTCTATCGACCGGAAAACTCTCTTCAAAATTCTAGCAGAATACAAAGTAGACAACAAAACACGAGCTATCATAGAGCAAACTTTAACCAACACGACCTCCAAAGTAAAGTTCTGTGGGGAACTATCAGAGCCCTTCGAAATTCGCACAGGTGTCCGACAAGGCGATGGCCTCTCACCTCTCCTTTTCAATCTGGTGTTAGATAAGGTCATAAAAGAATGGGAAACATCACAACAGGGGATAACCTTAGGAAACCTACAGATTAAATGCCTGGCTTTTGCAGATGATTTGGCGATTGTCACGAAAGGTATAAATGAAACAAAAGACGCTATTGAAAAACTGCACGAAATCGGTTCCAAAACTGGACTACAGATCTCTTACGAAAAGACACAGTTTATGAGCACAAAGAAACTCTCATCTCTGAACACAAAGTATGGCACGATTTACAAAACAGCAAACTTCAAATACCTCGGTGAAACACTACAAATGACTGGACATAACAGAGACTCAAATGAAGAAAGAAAGACTAAACTAGACAAGGCATACAAAGTAGTGTGGAATCATTACAACAAGAAGTCTATCTCACAAAAAGCCAAATTACGCCATTACGACACGGTGGTGCTCCCCGAGGCACTATATGCATCAGAGACCACACTAATCCGAGGGCATACACGTATCAGACAATTAGAAAAAGTAGAAAGGAAAATACTTAGGAAAATATTTGGCGCAACTAACAACAATGGAATATGGATCAAGAAACCTACAGAGGAACTGTACAAACATACGGAGACAATCACAGAAAAGATTAGAAAACGCAGACTACAATTCTATGGACACCTATACAGAATGCCATCACACAGGCTGACCAAACAGATCTTTGACTGGGTAACCACTAGAAACAACAAATGGGTGGCAGAGGTAGAAAACGACCTGAACCAGCTCAACATAACAGCAGACACAATAAACGACAGAATAAAGTTCAGAAACATCATTAAGAAAAGTAAACTACATGAGATACAATGCGACAAACGAACAGGCATAAAATGGACCGAAGAACGAAAGCAAGATCACAGCCAGAAGATGAAAGAAATATGGGCAACCAAAAAGGCAATCAAGATGAAGCCGAAGACACGAAGCCGACAAGAAGCATGGACAGAGGACCGTAAACAGAAACACAGCGAGCGAATGAGGGAAGTTTGGGCAGCAAGGAAGGCAGCAAAAGGAACTGGCCATGTAGTTTAGTCCAAATGCGCTCTTTAAGGGCAAAACACCAATAATAATAATAATTATATATATATATATATATATATATATATATATATATATATATAATCACTCGTAGGTAACAAACGAAAAAGATTACAAAAATTAGGTAATGTTCAATAGAGGCTACTGTCATAACTACCAAATATAACAAGAAAACTATTGTATCCCTTCTAACCCACAGTAAGTAGGTCTATTAAAAACTGTCTTCAAGAGTACCTACAATTATTTGCTAAGAATAATGTTTCGGCAAGCATGACAACTGCGGAAAACGTGCCTACAACTTGCCTGCGTCAACAGTCAGGTAATAATACTGAAACCAAGATAATGCCTAGTGTTGTGATTCGGAACGAAATAAAGTTCGACGCTATAAAGTCGAATGAGCACGGATGGCACAACAATTACAGGAACTTGCCGATTCCAGCAAGGACTGTCAGATACTGGCTTCAGAAAAGCTTGTGATGCTACCAGTATGCACGCAAACGCTAATTACGTACTAAAAACGATATACAACTAAATCGAACATGTATGCACAACCCATAACAAGTCTCTCAATAATTCAAATGCTTCTTAATCGTTTCCCAAAGTCCTCTGAACTTCAATTCACCTCAAAAGCATGGCGAACATAGGAAGCGCGAGACACGTTTGGCGCCATTTTTCTACCAAAGCTAATCAACCAATCACGGGCAACTACACCTATGGCCACTCTCTCTGTATACAGGCTCACTACTGTGCGTGTACATGTACGCAAGCGCACGGGAAGTGTTGGCAAACCTCCGTATTAGCTGTAATTGCTGTGCTTTTGTCGTTGTGCTCGTTTTGCGAGATGTCTTTGGGACGCAGTAATGTGTTGTTCGACTCTTCACGGAACGCACGCCTCAATAGTAAACCCGTCCGTGATGCGGAACGCCACTCTTGTAGTGTCTGCCACTGAGCATTTCCACAATGCACACGCGCCGGTTAAACGATCGCGTGACGAAAGTTGACATTCCGTCCTAGGCATGGCGATTATCGCTGAAACTACCGGTTTTCGTGTCCAATTTGACCTGACTCTTAAAACCGCTCAAAATAACCGATTTCTGAAATAACCGATTTTCGGATTTCTTTTAGCTGTTATTTCAGTAATAAAGGTACACATGGAACTACACTACTGGCCATTAAATTGCTGCACCAAAAAGGAATGCAGATGATAAACGCGTAATCATTGGACAAATATATTATACTAGAACTGACATGTGATTACATTTTCACGCAATTTGGGTGCATAGATCGTGAGCAATCAGTACCCAGAACAACCACCTCTGGCCGCAATAACGGCCTTGATACGCCTGGGCATTGAGCCAAACAGAGCTTGGGTGGCGTGTACAGGTACAGCTGCCCATGCAGCTTCAACACGATACCACAGTTCGTCAAGAGTAGTGACTGGCGTATTGTGACGAACCAGTTACTCGGCGATCAATGACCAGACGTTTTCAATTGGTGAGAAATCTGGAGAATGTGCTGGACAGGGCAGCAGTCGAACATTTTCTGCATCCAGAAAGGCCTGTACAGGACGTGCAAGATGCAGCCGTGCATTCTCCTGCTGGAATGTAGGGTTTCGCAGGGATCGAATGAAGGGTAGAAAAAAATGGTTCAGATGGCTCTGAGCACTATGGGACTTAACATCTCTGATCATCAGTCCCCTAGAACTTAGAACTACTTAAACCTATCATACACATCCATGCCCGAGGCAGGATTCGAACCTGCGATCGTAGCGGTCGCGCGGTTCCAGACTGAAGCGCCTAGAACCGCTCGGCCACTTCGGCCGGCGCCTGTATTTAATACGCGTGCGTATACCAGTTTCTTTCGCGCTTCAGTGTAGTTTCGAGCACTTAAATCGACGCATCAATACAAAAAACGACGCACCACGAAGGAATTAACCGAATGTTTTTTTTTTTTGTTGGAGAATCGAATCCGCAATTGAGAGTTATCTGCCCTCCCACACTCTGAGGGTAGAACATGGGGTTGAGTTTCTTGTCAGTCGCTGTTCACCTTCCAGGCGATTCAAAGGTCCATTGATCGTGATCTGCCCAAATATCTCACAAAATAAGCGTCAAACGAAAAAACTACAAAGAACGAAACTTGTCTAGCTTGAATGGGGAAACCAATTGCACTATGGTTGGCCCACTAGATGGCGCTGCCATAGGTCAAACGGATAAGAACTGCGTTTTTTTATGTAGGAACCCCCGTTTTTTATCACATATTCGTGTAGTACGTAAAGAAATATGAATGTTTTAGTTGGACCACTGTTTTCACTTTGTGGCAGATAGCGCTGTAACAGTCACAAGCATATGGCTCACAATTTTAGACGAAAAGTTGGTAACAGGTAGGATTTTTAAATTAAAATACAGAACGCAGGTACGTTTGAACATTTTATTTCGGTTGTTCCACTGTGATACATGTACCTTTGTGAACTTATCATTTCTGAGAACGCATGCTGTTACAGCGTGATTACCTGTAAATACCACATTAATGCAATAAATGCTCAAAATGATGTCCGTCAACCTCAACGCGCTTGGCAATACGTGTAACGACATTCCTCTCAACAGCGAGTAGTTCGCCTTCCGTAATGTTCGCACATGCATTGACAATGCGCTGACGCATGTTGTCAGGCGTTGTCGCTGGATCACGAGAGCAAATATCCTTCAACTTTCCCCACAGAAAGAAATCCGGGGACGTCAGATCCGGTGAAAGTGCGGGCCACGGTATGGTGCTTCGACGACCAATCCACCTGTCATGAAATATGGTATTCAATACCGCTTCAACCGCACGCGAGCTATGTGCCGGACATCCATCATGTTGGAAGTACATCGCCATTCTGTCATGCAGTGAAATATCTTGTAGTAACCCCGGTAGAACATTACGTAGGAAATCAGCATACATTGCACCATTTAGATTGCCATCGATAAAATGGAGGCCAATTATCCTTCCTCCCACAATGCCGCACCATACATTAACCCGCCAAGGTCGCTGATGTTCCACTTCTTCGCAGCCATCGTGGATTTTCCGTTGCCCAATAGTGCATAATATGCCGGTTTACGTTACCGCTGTTGGTGAATGACGCTTCGTCGCTAAATAGAACGCGTGCAAAAAATCTGTCATCGTCCCGTAATTTCTCTTGTCCCCAGTGGCAGGCCTGTACAAGGAGTTCAAAGTCGTCGCCATGGTACATAGAAGTATGGTACGGGTGCAATCGATGTTGATGTAGCATTCTCAACACCGACGTTTTTGAGATTCCCGATTCTCGCGCAATTTGTCCGCTACTGATGTGCGGATTAGTCCCGACAGCACCTAAAACACCTACATGGGCATCATCATTTGTTGCAGGTCGTGGTTGAAGTTTCACATGTGGCTGAACATTTCCTGTTTCCTTAAATAACGTAACTATCCGGCGAACGGTCCGGACACTTGGATGATGTCGTCCAGGATACCGAGCAGCATACATAGCACACGCCCGTTGGGCATTTTGATCACAATAGCCATTAATCAACACGATATTGACCATTTCCGCAGTTGGTAAACGGTCCATTTTAACACGGGTAATGTATCACGAAGCAAATACCGTTCGCACTGGCGGAATGTTACGTGATACCACGTACTTATACGTAGTTTCACAAAGCGAAAAAAGTGGTCCAACTAAAACTACACGAATATGTAATTAAAAATGGAGGTTCCTAATTAAAAAAAACGCAGTTGATATCAGTTTGACCTATGACAACGCCATCTAGCGGGCCAACCATAGCGCCATCTGGTTTCCGCCTTCAAGCTAGACAAGTTTTGTTGTTTGTAGTTTTTTCGTTTGACGCTTATTTCGTGAGATATTTGGCCCGGTCACTATCAATGGACCACCCTATACAGGTTGTCACAAAAAGGTACGGCGAACTTTCAGGAAACATTCCTCATACACAAATAAAAAAAAGATGTTATGTGGACATGTGTCCGGAAACGCTTAATTTCCATGTTAGAGCTCATTTTAGTTTCGTCAGTATGTACATTACTTCCGCGATTCACCGCCAGTTGGCCCAATTGACGAGAATCCGCACACAATTGTGCAATCACGTCATCAACACAGATTTTCTGCGAACGTTTGGGCAGGCATTGTTGGTGTCTTCATTGGGCCCCATGTTCTTCCACCTACGCTCAATGGAGCACGTTATCATGATTTCATACGGGATACACTACCTGTGCTGCTAGAAGATGTGCCTTTACAAGTACGGCACAACATGTGGTTCATGCACGATGGAGCTCCTGCAAATTTCAGTCGAAGTGTTCGTACGCTTCTCAACAACAGATTCGGTGACCGATGGATTGGTAGAGGCGGACCAATACCATGGCCTCCACGCTCTCCTGACCTCAACCCTCTTGACTTTCATTTATGGGGGCATTTGAAAGCTCTTGTCTACGAACCCCGGTACCAAATGTAGAGACCCTTCGTGCTCGTATTGTGGACGGCTGTGATGCAATACGCCATTGTCCAGGGCTGCATCAGCGCATCAGGGATTCCATGCGACGGCGGGTGGATGCATGTACCCTCGCTAACGGAGGACATTTTGAACATTTCCTGTAACAAAGTGTTTGAAGTCACGCTGGTACGTTCTGTTGCTGTGTGTTTCCATTCCATGATTAATGTGATTTGAAGAGAAGTAATAAAATGAGCTCTAACATGGAAATTAAGCGTTTCCAAATGGTTCAAATGGCTCTGAGCACTATGGGACTTAGCATCTGAGAACTACTTAAACCTAACTAACCTAAGGACATCACACACATCCATGCCCGAGGCAGGATTCGAACCTGCGACCGTAGCGGTCGCGCGGCTCCAGACTGAAGCGCCTAGAACCGCTCGGCTAAGCGTTTCCGGATACATATCCACATAACATATTTTCTTTCTTTGTGTGTGGGGGAATGTTTCCTGAAAGTTTGGCCGTACCTTTTTGTAACACCCTGTATATATATATACGACTTGCTAAGAAGTCAAAAGTGGTAATGACCCGAGACTGAGAAATAGAATAAAGCAACATCGTTACAAGGCGACCACAGTGCTCCAGTTGGTCGGTATGCCCATGCCGTGAACGCGGGGTGTGGGAAGAATGGATCGGGCCGGAGCTCGGCTATTTGGGCCACGTGGGCGCGGCACGTGGCGGCGGGTGCTTCCGCGGCCCTCTCGAGCCCTGGCGGCCGCCTGCTTGGCCCAGTGCCCGGTGACGCGGCCCTTAGTTAAGGGATCGCTGACGCGCTCGCGGAGACCACTCGACCCACTAAGTTGAGTTAAGCCCGGCCAGATGTGGGGAGGCGGCTGTGCCGTGTCACCCGCTGCAGGAGGCGGGCCCTCTGCGTGTTCTGCTCGCCTAATTCATTCCCGGCGGGAGGCGTCGCTCCGTGTAACATTATGCTGAACTGCGGGTGAAATTGTTGTAACGGCCAACCTCCTGTAATACACTGAAGAGCCAAAGTAACTGGAACACCTCCCTAATATCGTGTAGGTCCCCCGCGAGTACTCAGAAGTGCTGCAACACGACCTGGCATGGACTCGAATAAGTAGCGCTGGAGGGAGCTGACACAGCGAATCCTGCAGGGCTGTCCATAAATCCGTAGGGGTATGAGGGGCTGGAGATGTCTTCTGAATAACACATTGCAAGGCATCCCAGATATGCTGAATAGTGATGATTTCGGGGGAGTTTGGTAGCTATCGGAAGTGTTTAAACTCAGGAAAGTGTCCCTGGAGCCACTGTATTGCAAATCTGGACGTGTGGGGTGTCGCAGTGTCCTGCTGAAATTGGCCAGATCCGTCGTAATGCACAATACACATATTTAATGCAGGTGATCAGACAGGATGCTTACGGACGTGTCACCTATCAGAGTGGTATCTGGACATATCAGGGGTCTCCAACGACACACGCCCCACACCATTACAGAGTCTCCACCAGTTTGAACAGTCCGGTGTTGAGATGCAGGGTCCATGGATTTATGAGGTTGTCTCCATACCCGTGCACATCGCCGGCCACGGTGACCGAGTGGTTCTAGGCGCATCGGTTCGGAACCGCGCTACTGCTACGGTCGCAGGTTCGAATCCTGCCTCGGGCATGGATGTGTGTGCTGTCCTTCGGTTAGTTAAGTTTAAGTAGTTCTAAGTTCTAGGGGACTGATGACCTTAGCTTTTGAGAACCATAGTGCTTAGAGCCATTTGAACTAGCTGATCTATCCGACTTCAGAGACAGCGTCGTCCTCACAGTTACTCTCGATACACCGATCGAGATTTGAGAAGAACTCCATGTGTGATGAGTGGCGGACACTTGTAAGAAAAAACTGAGTTGCTCTTTCATTTGATGTATGTCAGATGTTATTGACAGCATACTACACTACTGGCCATTAAAATGCTACACCACGAAGATGACGTGTTACAGACGCGAAATTTAACCGACAGGAAGAAGATGCTGTGATATGCAAATGATTAGCTTTTCAGAGCATTCACACAAGGTTGGCGCCGGTGGCGATGCCTACACAGGGAGGGAAGTTTCCAACCGATTTCTCATACACAAACAGCAGTTGACCGGCGTTTACTGGTGAAACGTTGTAGTGGTGCCTCGTGTAACGCGGAGAAATGCTTGCCATCACGTTTCCGACTTTGATAAAGGTCGGATTGTAGCCTATCGCGATTACGGTTTATCGTATCGCGACATTCCTACTCGCGTTGGTCGAGATCCAATGACTGTTAGCAGAATATAGAATCGGTGGGTTCAGGAGGGTAATACGGAACTCCATGCTGGATCCCAACGGCCTCGTATCACTAACAGTCTAGATGACAGGCATCTTATCCGAATGGCTGTAACGGATCGTGCAGCCACGTCTCGATCCCTGAGTCAACAGTTGGGGACGTTTGCAAGACAACAACCATCTGCACGAACAGTTCGACGACGTTTACAGCAGCACGGACTATCAGCTCGGAGACCACGGCTGCGGTTACCCTTGACGCTGCATCACAGACAGGAGCGCCTACAATGGTGTACTCGACGACGAACCTGGGTGCACGAATGGCAAAACGTCATTTTTTCGGATGAATCCAGGTTCCGTTTACAGCATCGTGATGGTCGCATCCGTGTTTGGCGACATCGCGGTGAACGCACATTGGAAGCGTGTATTCGTCATCGCCATACTGGCGTATCACCCGGCGTGATGGTATGGGGTGGGATTGGTTACACGTCTCGGCCACCTCTTGTTCCCATTGACAGCACTTTGAACAGTGGACATTACATTTCAGATGTGTTACGACCCGTGTCTCTACCCTTCATTCGATCCCTGCGAAACCCTACATTTCAGCAGGATAATGCACGACCGCATGTTGCAGGTCCAGTACGGGCGTTTCTGGATACAGAAAACGTCCGACTCCTGCCCTGGCCAGCACATTCTCCAGATCTCTCACCAACTGTAAAAGTCTGGTCGATGGTGGCCGAGCAACTGGCTCGTCACAATACGCCAGTCACTACTCTTGATGAACTGTGGTATCGTGTTGAAGCTGCATGGGCAGCTGTACCTGTACACTCCATCCAAGATGTGTTTGACTCAATGCCCAGGCGTATCAAGGCCGTTATTACGGCCAGAGGTGGTTGTTCTGGGTACTGATTTCTCAGGATCTATGCACCCAAACTGCGTGAAGACGTAATCACATGTCAGTTCTAGTATAATGTATTTGTCGAATGAATACCCGTTTATCATCTGCATTTCTTTTGGTGTAGCAGTTTTAATGGCCAGTAGTGTAGAAGTTGTACGAGTGCTTAGTTGGTGGCTAGAGGATGGAAAGGGAACCGAGTTGAGGTGAGTACAGTGAGGCGGCCTGCGTGAATCAGCGGGTCCGGCCGGGGCTCCAGACGGAGTAAGTAGGATGCTCGTTGCGGTTGCAGGGGAGCGCCAAGGCCGGGGGCACAGGATGTGTGGTTTCCTGCGTGGGCGGACGCAACGGCGGCGCCGGCCAGGTGGGCGCGCGTCCTTATTACTGTGCGCCCCGGCAGGGGAGGAGTCGCTACTTCACTTCGCCAGGGGCTGGCGGAAACGTGATGGAGCCGGCCGAGTAGTGGACCCACCCACACTGCGCTGCTCAGCAAGCCGAGGTGCGGTGTGCGGCAGAGGTTGCGCGTGCTGCACCGATACAGTTCTCCAAGCCAAAATCTTCTAGGTGGTGAAATCGCGTCGTGTTCCTCTTCAGTTTGTTCTCAGAAAGTCGACGTTTCGACCCATCTGCGGATATCTTCTTCAGGATCCGAAGACAGTTTGTCCGCGATTGTTGTTGTTGTTGTCGTCGTCGTCGTCGTCGTAGTCTTCAGTCCGAACACTCGTTTGACCCAGCTCTCCATGCTACTCTATCCGGTGCGAGCCTTTTCATCTCCGAATAACTTACATCCTTCTGAATCTGGTTACTGTATTCACCTCTTGGTCTCCCTCTACGATTTATACCCCCACACTTTATGCCCGCACACACACCGTCACACACATATCGCCTCGCCGTCCCCCCTCCCCGGCTGCGTAGCTGATCGCAAAAATCGCTCTGAACACTATGGGACTTTACATCTGAGGTCATCAGTCCCCTAGAACTTAGAACTACTTAAGCCTAACTAACCTAAGGACATCACACACATCCATGCTCGAGGCAGGATTCGAACCTGCGACCGTCGCAGTCGCGCGGCACCAGACTGAACGGCCTAGAACCGCTTGGCCACCGTGGTCGGCTAGCTGATCTCAAAAATTTGTGTATATATTCAAATGGTTCAAATGGCTCTGAGCACTATGGGACTTAACATCTATGGTCATCAGTCCCCTAGAACTCAGAACTACTTAAACCTAACTAACCTAAGGACAGCACACAACACCCAGTCAGCACGAGGCATTTGTGTATATATTGTCCCGGCTAATTAAGGACCATTCCCTGGGGTGTGGGTCGCCATAAAACATCTCTGAATCACGTTGTGAATCTAGTCGTGTGAACTAGCGCTTGAAAATTGATCGCGTTTTTCCAGAGAGATTTCATACACTTTGAATAACGACTGATCCAAAGACAGTTTTTTTTATTACTCTGGAGCGAGATATCAATTGATTTCCAGTCTATTTTTACTAGTTTGTTTTCCTGAGTAATTTGATTTAGTTACTTGAGCAGTCTGTATGCATTCGTTGAATCTTATTAAAACTGAAACTTCCTGACAGATTAAAACTGTGTGCCGGACCGAGACTCGAACTCGGGACCTTTGCCTTTTGCGGGCAAGTGCTCTACCAACTGAACTACCGAAGCACGAGTTCGAGTCTCAGTCCGGCACACAGTTTTAATCTGCCAGGAAGTTTCATATCAGCGCACCCTCAGCTTTAGAATGAAAATTTCATCCGATTAAATCTGTTTGGAAATAGGTTTATCAGCTTCCTTCAGTAACCCTTGAATGTTCACAGATATTATTGTCTCTGTACTAGCTGATTACAGAATTTAGTAAACACTTGGAATGTCTCTGTTTTATTGACACAATTAAGTTCTTAAATTAATGAGAGATGGCACTGGGGGATCAACGAAGGGAGAGTTGATCCTAGTGTGTATTGTTTCGGTCTGATAACAGTCAGTCCTACATTCTTTCGTGTCTTTATCACCAAAGATATGCTTTCCCATGAAACTGTCCGATAAATTATAAGTATATCTCTGGGCCTTACAATCTCTAAGCGTCTAAATTCTCTCGACACGATATTAATTACGGGTTCGAATCCTTTCAATGTCTGTTCAGCACAAGTTTAGTCTTTTAACGGGCACTGTATCTCACTTCTTGTTTTTAGTGGAATCACCATGTCAACGAGCGGCAAAGATACTAGTGTGATACGGTCCAAACTATTTCGGTCCCAATACTCTTTAATAATTCGCATACAGCGAATAAAGTCCTAATTCAACATAAAAGTTTCCGTGTTCTCAATAAATCTCTTTACAATCATAAGTATACGATCGTAGCGTTTCGTTTAACATGTACAATCACCATTCACTAGAATATCAATGTTCGTACAACCAATCACCTCTAATTGACTCCAGCTCTGAATTTATCCCAAAATAATGCATTCTCCACCACCCCAATGTTTAATACAGTTCTAAGAATGCAATTTAATCAGGCTTCTAATCCCAAAATTCCGACTACCACGGAAGAACTGCGAACACACTGGCCATAGTTGAAAACAAAACGTCAAGAGACCTAACAATGCTGCTCATTGGTTTATATATTACATTCAAAACAAAACGCAGCTCAGTTATGTCTTTCTTGGATTCCCTTTGTACTGCTTTGCTTTACTCTATTTCGAATATTTACTCTTTTTAAAATTTTAACTAACTATTACTTCGAAATACTACTACAGTTTTTTGGCTCTTAGGTCATTTCGTATTACAGAATTTAATCTAATACTCGTTTCTGTATAACCACTCTCCAAAGACCGGTTAGCCGGCCGCTGTGGCCGAGCGGTTCTAGGCGCTTCAGTCCGGAACCGCGCGACTGCTACGGTCGCGGGTTCGAATCCTGCCTCGGGCATGGGTGTGTGTGATGTCCTTAGGCTAGCTAGGTTTAAGTAGTTCTAAGTTCTAGGGGACTGATGACCACAGATGTTAAGTCCCATAGTGCTCAGAGCCATTTTTTTTTGAGTGGGTGCACTCAGCGACTGTTACGTGGCTTATAAATTATAGAATGCAGCAATCAGTCGTCTTTTTTTTTTAGATTTTATTACGCAAATCCAAATTTCTGCTAGTGGCTAGCCATTCTCAAAGCACTGTTTTCTATTCTCGATCCATGTAAGTCCTTGATGTTCGGGCGTCAGTCACATTTCCTTGAATACTGCTGTACAGGGTGAAAAGTATTTAAACCGATAAACTCTGGGAGGTTGTAGGGGACATCAAAACAAATATATTTTCCTAATGTTATTTTTTCCTATGACGAGTATTTAAACCGGTAGAGGAAGATTTCTCTGGTGGCAAATTAATTAAACCAACAAATACTTTTCCATTTTTTTATGACCAAGAGACAACACATGAACACAACCCAATTTCAATTAGAGTAGAGTTTCAAAAATGCCTCCATTGACACGTAAACAAATGTTACACAGTCGGATCATGTTCTGTCTGACACGGCAAAAATCCCAGGAGTATTCTGAATTGTCCTGATGCTGTTACTATCCGGGCAACCAGATCCTCTTCTGATGCAACAGGAGTTGCGTAAACAAGGTTGCGCATCTCTCCCCACACAAAAAAGTCCAGAGGGGACATATCTGGGGATCGAGCAGGCCATGGTACAGGACCACCTCTGCCAGTCCAAGTTTCTGGGAACCGTCGGTCCAGGAATCGACGCACACGACGGCTGAAATCTGCCGGCGCCCCGTCAGGTTGGAACCACATGCGTTGTCTTGTAGGGAGCGGGACGTCTTCCAGCAATTCTGGGAATGCCCTGGAGAGAAAACTGTAATAGTGCTTGCCATTTAATGGCCTAGGCAGCAGATACGCCCCAATTAAACAGTCCCCAACAACACCGACCCGCACATTAACGAAGAACCGCACTTGATGAGCGCTAGTACCAGTGGCATGTGGGTTATCCTCACTCCAAACATGCGAATTGTGCATGTTGAACACTTCATCACGCCCGAACGTTGCTTCATCGGTAAACAACACAGAGGATGGAAATGTAGGATGCATTTCACACTGTTCCAGGTACCACTGCGAAAACTGTGCTCTGGGTGGATAATCAACTAGTTCCAGGTTGTGGACGCGCTGTAAATGAAATGGACGTAACAGTTGCTCTCGAAGGACTGTTCTTACATTCGTCTGATTCGTCCCCATGTTACGTGCAATTGCACGAGTGCTGATTGAAGGATCGCGTTCCAAATGCTGCAAGACGGCTTCCCCAAATTGCAGCGTTCTTAAAGTGCGACGGCGTCCGTATCCAAGTAATCTGGTAAATGACCCGGTCTCACGCAGACGTTGGTACACAGCAGCAAAGGTCGTATGACGCGGGATACGGCGATTAGGATATTGTTGTTGATAAACCCGCTGTGCAGCTCGTCCGTTGTGGTGCGCTGCGTAGTACGCACCAACCATATCAGTGTACTCACTCCAGGTGTATCGCTCCATTAGTAAACAGAGACAATGCACTACTACACTGGTGGACAGCAGTTGCCTACAAGTGAAGAGCGTAACACGCCCTCTGGTTTAAATAATCCCCATAGGAAAAAATGACATCAGGGAAAAATATTTGTTTTGATGTCCCGTACAACCTCCCAGAGTTTGTCGCTTTAAATACTTTTCACTATGTATAAAGAAGGTACAACGTACAGCGAAAACTCAGGTCTGCCGAGAGTGAATGAACCCTCACTGCGCCCGCAGAGAACGGTTTGTTTACTGGTAGCTGTTGGTGAGTAGTGCCGCAGCGGTCATAACACACAGCTAGTCGGCGCAAACGCGGGTAATTCTCGCGTTGCAGCTTGCTGCCGGCCCCCGCCGTCGGGCAGCCAGGCGGGAGTGGACATTGCAGGCAATAAACATACAGCACTAGGATAACCGTCGATAATGCGGAAGCCGAATAGTGTACGTGAGTGCCGCAGTTACTGGGCGTCGCTTATAACGAGAAAGCAGTCCGAAGTGCTATTGAACGCAGCACTGCCGCGCGACTGGGACCGTGAACAATGTGTAGTGCGGCCGTAAGCCGGGGAGTTATCGCCCGGCCGCTACCAGTAATCACGGCTGTTCGACGTTTGACGCATTTTTACTGCGGGCATTCTCCTACTTGGAGAACACCCCTAAACAGGTCGTATTGTTGGGTAAGAAAAGGGTCTTGCTGTAATTTCCCTTGCCACGGTTCCAGATAGATTGCATGCTTTCCGCCGTTTCATTTCTATTAGTTCCTAACTCGGCGGTAAAGTCTCGAACCGCGCGACCGCTACGGTCGTAGGTTCGAATCCTGTCCCGGGCATGGATGTGTGTGATGTCCTTAGGTTACTGAGGTTTAAGTAGTTCTAAGTTCTACGGGACTGATGACCTCAGATGTTAAGTCCCATAGTGATCAGAGCCTAACTCGGGTTTTTATAGTTCATGGAGTGCCGTGAAACGTGCCATCATTTCTACACATGCCAGTGAGCAATAACCAGATCAAAATGAGATGCGTTATTATTCACGTCAGCAGTCATGAGTGAGGTGTTTTACAGTGGCCATCTCATGAATGCATTGAGTTCAAAAAAATGGTTCAAATTGCCCTAACACTACAGGACTTAACATCTGAGGTCATCAGTCCCCTAGACTTAGAACTACTTAAACCTAACTAACCTAAGGACGTAACAAACATCCATGCCCGAGGGAGGATTCGAACATGGGACCGTAGGAGCAGCGCGGTTCCGGACTGAAGCGCCTAGAACCGCTCGGCCATCGCGGCCGTCTTGTTTTTGTTGAACTACGTTGCGGTTATGCAGTGAAGGATTAGTTCAGGAATAGCGCCAACAGCCACAAATACGATTGAGTAATCTTAATTTAACTGCAATGACCGGTTACGGACAATACCGTACATCTTCAGAAGGTTACACGTTGTTTTAACACAGTATTAGGTTCGTCAGCAGTGTGTCTTCCGTTCTTGCAGTGCACAAGATTCGTTTGCGTAGTTTGCGGCTCTAGGTACGTAGCGGATGTCATTAATAATTTAGGACGCCGTGCTAGTGTGCCTACAATTGGTAACGCACAGAGGCTTTAAGGAGTCATTCTTCGCGCACTATGTACGTGACGGGGGAGGTAAAAAAATAAAAAAACGCGATAATCATTGTCCCCTAAGGTATGTATTTATTCTCTTCATTTGGAATTAATTCCAAGCACGAGATTTAATCATGTTAACTCATTAGAATGAGTGTCCGCCCACGGTAGCTGAGCGGTTGCCAGCACGGTAGGTCAGCGTGTTCGGCCAAAGAGTTAGCTGCCCTCTTTAATAAAAAATTTAAAAAAAACTTGAGTTAATGGATCAACGACGAATTTAAACGGATGTCTTACGACGTCCGCCCCGAACAGATGCAACAAACGAAAACGAACAAAATCAGATTTTAAAAAATGAAAAAAAAAAAGTGGTCAGCGCGACAGAATCCCAATCCTAAGGGCCCGGGTTCGATTCCCGGCTGGGTCGGAGATTTTCTCCGCTCTGGGACTGGGTGTTGTGTTATCCTAATCATCATCATTTCCTCCCCATCGACGCGCAAGTCGCCGAAGTGGCGTCAAATCGGCGAACGATCTACCCGACGGGAGGCCATAGTCACACGATATTTACATCTTTATTACAATTTATTTTCAAGCTATGATAGTTTCACTATCAGAGACATGCTGTGACACCCGCAAAGTGCGAGGGGCGTTCAATATGTAATGTAACACACTTTTTTTCTCGGCAGATTTTGGTTGAAAAAAATGAGGAATTTGTTCTGGGAAATCGTGGAGTATTCCCACTTCAGACCTTTCATGAACTTCTGGTAAGTGGGGGCGCTATACGTAGCCTTCAAAATGACGTCCGTAACGGAGGTGCGTTCCAAGCAGAGACCTATCAGCGAGTTTCTTTTCGTGGAAAACGAGAGCATCGTAGATATTCATAGGCGCTTCCAAATTTCGACGGAGACATAGCAGTGAACAAAAGCACGGTGAGTCGTTGGGAGAGGCGTCTGTCATCATCGCTACACTGTCCGCGTGCCGGCGGGCGCACAGAGCTGTGACTCCTCCAGTGTTGGAACGTGCGGACAGTCTCACTAGATGTGATCGACGGATCACGTTCAGACACTTCGCTGCTCGGCTGGATGTTTCTCTTCGTAGTGCTGCCACTCTCGTCTAAAAGTTGCAGTACTCAGAAGTGTGTGGCCGCTGGGACCCTCGCCGCCTAGCAAAAGACCGTATGTTCGTCCCAGTGAAGGCTGCTCTCCGAGGGCAACAGTACGTGGATGGTGGGGAGGTTACTGATACAGGAAGTCATTGGCTCCAACGTCGACCATTGGAGTGGAACCATGCGGGCATACACAACTTGCCAGTAAGGTGGCCTAAGGCCCTCGCATTGAACGGAGAAAATGTTGAAAAGTAGGGTTTTGAAGCCGAAAGAGTGGGCAATAATATGGTGTATTGAAGTCCTGAATAAAACCCACCAGCTTTCAGAAAGGAAAGTGTTTTTTCATTACATATTGAACGCCTATCGTATGTGTCTCATCAATCGTGGAGTGTTGTCACTCCTTAAGGCAACATTAACGAAAGTGCCAACCTGAACATTGATAATCATGGTTAGTCACAAAATATACACTTGTACAATGTGTTTCACAATTTCTATTGCAGGCCAGCAGAGGTTTCCGAAGGAACATAATAAGTAAAGTTTTCATATTGTAATGAGAAGTAGCAGAAATGAGAACAGCGAGAGACTTAACATCAGAATAGGGAATAACGAAGTAAAGCAGCTTAAAGAGTTCTGTTACCTGGGTAGCAAAGCAACCCAAGATGGACGGAGCAAGAAAGACATAAAAGGCACTCTGGCACTGGCAAAAAGGGCTTTCCTGCCCAAGAGAAGTCCACTAATACCAAACATAAGCCTTAGTATGACGAAGAAATTTCTTGAGAATATACATTCCGAGGACAAAATTGTATGGTAATGAAACATAGAGTCTGGGAAAACCTGAACAAAAGTGAATCGAATCATTTGAGATGTGATGCTAGAGATGAATATTGAAAGTGGGTAGATTGATAAGGTAAGAAATGCGGAGGTTCTCCGTGCAGAGTCTTCGAGGAAAGGAAAGGGATATATGGAGAACACTGATACGATGAAGGGACTGCATGATAGGACATGGATTAAGACACCAGGGAACGACTTCCATGGTACTAGAGGGAGTCGCAAAGGGTAAAAACTGTAAAGTAAGACTGAGATTGGAATACGTCCAGCATATAGCCGAAGTCGTAGGTTGCAGTTGCTCCTCTGAGATGAAAAGGTTGGCATAGGAGAGGAATTTGTAGCGGACCGCGTCAAACCAGTCGGTAGATCAGTGACTCGAAAGGAACGCATGTTAGCCGGCCGCGGTGGCCGAGCGGTTCTAGGCGCTTGAGTCCGGAACCGTGGGACTGCTAGGGTCACAGGTTCGAATCCTGCCTCGGGCATGGATGTGTGTTATGTCCTTAAGTTAGGTGTAAGTAGCTCTACGTTCTAGGGGACTGATGACCTCGCATGTTAAGCCCCATAGTGCTTAGAGCCATTTGAACCATTTTTTGGAACGCATGTTCGGAAACGTGCTGTTTGAATGCAAAGTAAGTTTGAATCTGTTGCTTCACGGCACGCGCGCAGCGAAGACAATGAGCTGTCCGCCTGTATGCTCTGCAGCAGCCTGTGGTGTGGCCAATGTTTCGAGTACTCGCTGTCGGGAAGCGAAGGATGACATCTTCGATTGAAGTTTCTCTTATTGAGAAAAGGAAGTCGCTATCTGTATTTAACTCAAACTTTTTATAGCCAAGATTGTAGTTTTTTTTTGGTCATCAGTCTACTGACTGGTTTGATGCGGCCCGCCACGAATTCCTTTCCTGTGCTAACCTCTTCATCTCAGAGTAGCACTTGCAAACTACGTCCTCAATTATTTGCTTGACGTATTCCAATCTCTGTCTTCCTCTACAGTTTTTGCCCTCTACAGCTCCCTCTAGTACCATGGAAGTCATTCCCTCATGTCTTAGCAGATGACCTATCATCCTGTCCCTTCTCCTTATCAGTGTTTTCCACATATTCCTTAACTCTCCGATTCTGCGTAGAACCTCCTCATTCCTTACCTTACCAGTCCACCTAATTTTCAACATTCGTCTATAGCACCACATCTCAAATGCTTCGATTCTCTTCTGTTCCGGTTTTGCCACAGTCCATGTTTCACTACCATACAATGCTGTACTCCAGACGTACATCCTCAGAAATTTCTTCCTCAAATTAAGGCCGGTATTTGATATTAGTAGACTTCTCTTGGCCAGAAATGCCTTTTTTGCCATAGCGAGTCTGCTTTTGATGTCCTCCTTGCTCCGTCCGTCATTGGTTATTTTACTGCCTAGGTAGCAGAATTCCTTAACTTCATTGTCTTCGTGACCCTCAATCCTGATGTTAAGTTTCTCGCTGTTCTCATTTCTGCTACTTCTCATTACCTTCGTCTTTCTCCGATTTACTCTCAAACCATACTGTGTACTCATTAGACTGTTCATTCCGTTCAGCAGATCATTTAATTCTTCTTCACTTTCACTCAGGATAGCAATGTCATCAGCGAATCGTATCATTGATATCCTTTCACCTTGTATTTTAATTCCACTCCTGAACCTTTCTTTTATTTCCATCATTGCTTCCTCGATGTACAGATTGAAGAGTAGGGGCGAAAGGCTACAGCCTTGTCTTACACCCTTCTTAATACGAGCACTTCGTTCTTGATCGTCCACTCTTATTATTCCCTCTTGGTTGTTGTACATATTGTATATGACCCGTCTCTCCCTATAGCTTACCCCTACTTTTTTCAGAATCTCGAACAGCTTGCACCATTGTATATTGTCGAACGCTTTTTCCAGGTCGACAAATCCTATGAAAGTGTCTTGATTTTTCTTTAGCCTTGCTTCCATTATTAGCCGTAACGTCAGAATTGTCTCTCTCGTCCCTTTACTTTTCCTAAAGCCAAACTGATCGTTACCTAGCGCATTCTCAATTTTCTTTTCCATTCTTCTGTACATTATTATTGTAAGCAGCTTCGATGCTTGAGCTGTTAAGCTGATTGTGCGATAATTCTCGCACTTGTCAGCTCTTGCCGTCTTCGGAATTGTGTGGATGTAGTAGTTATATTTATTATTGGCGACCGGCTTCGGCAGTTGAAACTGTCATTTTCTGATCTCCGATTGAGGTCATCGGTCTCATCGGATTAGGGTAGGACGGGGAAGGAAGTCGGCCGTGCCCTTTCAAAGGAACCATCGCGGCATTTGCCTGGAGCGATTTAGGGAAATCACGGTAAACCTAAATCAGGATGGCCGGACGCGGGATTGAATCGTCGCCCTCCCGAATGCGAGTCCAGTGTCTAACCACTGCGCCACCTCGATCTTCGATTGACATGATTCATCCATGCTGTATACAACATGGCATGTAAACCTGAATATTTGTACAGAGGTGCATTTTTACTATACAGGTCGTAATTTTGACAAACCAGAATAACTTGAAAAATAAGCTTCACACGAAAAAATGTGTAGAATCCGAAGTTCATTATTTTCGAGGGGGACACCTGCTGGTGCTAAAATTAGCCCACCACCCCAGCCCCTGGCGTTGGGGCGGGAGGCAATTTTAAAATTTCAAATGAGAACTCCCCATTTTTTATTGATGAATCAGATTCTATTTCAGAAACTACGTACATTTTGCCTTAAATGTTTCTTTTGATTCTTGGTAGTTGGCGCCGTAATTCAAGAAAATCCGTGTTCCCATTTTTACCTGGAAAATGGTTACAGCTAAATAAAAAATACTTATTTACTTCGTAAATTCAGATTCTCTAAAACTAAAACTCTCCCTCTCTCCCCATACGGTGGAGTTTGAGAGAGAGGAATTAGAGTTGTACAAATGTTGACACAAATACTGTAATAATTTTTTCCGCAAATTCGGATAAGCTTTGTTTGGGTCAACATTTGTAAAACTCTAATTCTTCTCTCTCAAACCCCACCCTGTGGGGAGAGAGGGATAGTTTTAGTTTCAGCAAATCAAAATTTACGAAGTAAGTAAGTATTTTTTATTTAGCTGTAACCATTTTCCACGCAAAAATGAGAACATGGATTTTCTTGAATTACAGCGCCAACTACCAAGAATCAAAACAAATGTTTAAGACAAATTGTACGTAGTTTTTTATGTAGAATCTGATTCTGCAATGAAAACTGGGAGTTCCCATTTGAAATTTTAAAGTTTCCTCCCGCGCCACCCCCAAGGGGCTGGGGTGGAGGGCTAATTTTAGCACCAGCAGCTGTCCCCCTCGAAAATAATCAACTTTGGATTCTACACATTTTTTCGTGTGAAGCTGATTTTTCGAGTTATTCTGGTTTATCAACTTAAAATTTCCACCCTGTGTATCGCGCATTTTAAGAACTAACAAACCGCTGTGGAGTACTACGTGTGTGAACATGCTCATTAGGACAATGTGTTTTTTATCTGTGTATGGTTTTGTTTTGGACGAACCTATGCAGAAAGTGCTGTGTATTCTCCACTGTAACGAAGACAAGGCATGAGTGATAAAATCGTAATGCAAGACATTTCGTAATGAGCCAGTTTTCTGAAGATCAGAAAAAACAGTTCTAAATGTCGAAACTGGTTGTCAGTAATAGGTATTAATCGAGCGATCTTGGCTGTAAACAGCCTTTTGACGAACTCTTCAAAGTCTAAAGTGCGGCGCACAAGTGGAGCACCACAGTCATGCCTCCTAGTAGCGAAATTACGAGTTTCTCGCAGCTGTAATTGTAGTGGGACAAAACAAATGGTATGTGGTGTCATACTTTCGTTCTTTCCAGTATCATTCGCAGCTGGAACAGGATAAGGGCGAAGTGACAACTGTTGCATGGAGAATCCTTCACCACACACCGCAAGGTGGCTTGCGGATGTAGATTACAGCGGGAATTACCCTCTGCTATGCTGTTCATAGTGGTTTGCAGAGTGTGTTTGTACATTTGGATGTGGTTATAAAGCGAAAGAGCTATACGCATTTTCAGATGTGTAGCTCCTACACACACTCTTTGTTTACATTTGATGCTGATGAGAGCTATGCGTATTGGAAAATAAGTGACGTCTTTGCTTAGGAGATGATTTTCGCATTGGATACAATATATATATAAGTTGCGCCAGCGAGACCTCCACCGGCCACCAGGTGAACCAACAATTTACGACTATGCGCCAAAATGAACTTCTCAGTTTCGATGCGTGAGTTAGAATTCGCTCCAAATTTCTGTTTTGACTGTTGTGGAAGAAGTAGTCTCTATTCAAATCAAATTGATCTCATTCAGACATATACATCTACGTGATTACTCTGCTATTCACAATAAAGTGCCTGGCAGAGGGTTCAGTATACGTGGCTGCCAACAGAGTATTTAGTTGAATTTACAGCCTTCAGATTTGTGTGACTTAACGCGTAATCGAAATTTAGCTGATTTCTTTTAGTACTCATGCGAATAACTTCACACTTTCCTTTATTCAGGGTCAATTGCCACTTTTCGCACCCACACAGAAATCTTATCTAAATCACTTTGCAATTCGTTTTGATCATCTGATGACTTTACAAGACGGTAAATGACAGCATCATCTGCAAACAATCTAATACAGCTACTCAGATTGTCTCCTGTGTAGTTAATATAGGTCAAGAACAATAGAGGACCTATAACACTTCCTTTGGGAACGCCAGATATTACTCCTGTTTTACTCGATGACTTTCCGTCTATTACTACGAACTGTGACCTTTCTGAAGAGGAAATCACGAATCCAGTCGCACAACTGATGCAATACTCCGTAGGCACGCAGTTTGGTAGGAAGACGCTTGTGAGGAACGGATGGCGAAAGACTTCTGGAAATCTAAAAATATGTAATCAATTTGACATCCCCTGTCGTTAGCACTTATTACTTCGTGAGTATAAAAAGCTAGTTGTGTTTCGCAAGAACGATATTTTCCGAAATCGTGCTGTGTGTCAATAAATCGTTTTCTTCGAGTTACTTCATAATGTTCGAATACGGTTAATGTTCTAAACCCCTACTGCAAATCGAAGTTAGTGATATAGGCCTGTTATTCAGCGGATTACTCCTACTTCGCTTTTTGGGTGTTGGTGTGAATTGAGCAATTTTCCAGTCTTTAGGTACGGATGTTTCTGTGAGCGGTCGGCCGGAGTGGCCGAGCGGTTAAAGGCGCTACAGTCTGGAACCGCACGACCGCTACGGTCGCAGGTTCGAATCCTGCCTCGGGCATGGATGTGTGTGATGTCCTTAGGTTAATTAGGTTTAAGTAGTTCTAAGTTCTAGGGAACTTATGACCACAGCAGTTAAGTCCCATAGTGCTCAGAGCCATTTGAACCATTTTTTTTTCTGTGAGCGAGTGGTTGTATGTAATTGCTAAATATGGAGCTATTTTATCAGCATACTCAGACATGCAGTGTTACCGAGAATCCTTGCGACTTGTAGTTCCTGGAGAATGACGCCCTGCGTCCGCAGAGTGGAATTTGCCTCCTGCCTGCCCGTGACTCTTGCCAACGCCGTCTTAGTCACCTTCCGTCCCCGATAACAGCCGCCGCTCCCACACAGTGAGGGCTCTGTTGTCGTGTCTCGTACTCATCCACCTCTGTACGTCATAAGACAATGTTTTGTTTCTGCTTGTTTTGTTACAAGGGTCGAAAACGGGAAGCGAAACTTTCATTAGCATTACACTTTTCACATAGCCGCTTTCCTAGAATTCTTCGTCGTGGTTGCTACGTAGTGTCTGAGTAACAATATCTTTTGACTTCCACTCGAAGACTGCGTCTTTATTTTATTTTTCACAACTAGGAGCACCATGAAGTACGAGGGTGAGTCAAATGAAAAACTTAAAATTTGTAATGTTGTTGTTGTTGTTGTTGTCTTCAGTCCTGAGACTGGTTCGATGCAGCTCTCCATGCCAATCTATCCTGTGCAAGGTCCTTCATCTCCCAGTACCTACTGCAACCTACACCCTTCTGAATCTGCTTAGTGTATTCATCTCTTGGTCTCCCTCTACGATTTTTACCCTCCACGCTGCCCTCCAATGCTAAATTTGTGATCCCTTGATGCCTCAGGACATGTCCTACCAACCGATCCCTTCTTCTAGTCAAGTTGTGCCACAAACTTCTCTTCTCCCCAATCCTATTCAATACCTCCTCATTAGTTACGTGATCCACCCACCTAATCTTCAACATTCTTCTGTAGCACCACATTTCGAAAGCTTCTATTCTCTTCTTGTCCAAACTATTTACCGTCCATGTTTCACTTCCATACATGGCTGCACTCCATACAAATACTTTCAGAAACGACTTCCTGACATTTAAAACCATACTCGATGTTAACAAATTTCTCTTCTTCAAAAACGCTGTCCTGGCCATTGCCAGTCTACATTTTGTATCCTCCCTACTTCGGCCATCATCAGTTATTTTGCTCCCCAAATAGCAAAACTCCTTTACTACTTTACGTGTGTCATTTCCTAATCTAAGTCCCTCAGCATCACCCGACTTAATTCGACTATATTCCATTATCCTTGTTTTGCTTTTGTTGATGTTCATCTTATATCCTCCTTTCAAGACACTGTCCATTCCATTCAACTGCTCTTCGAGATCCTTTGCTGTCTCTGACAGAATTACAATGTCATCGGCGAACCTCAAAGTTTTTATCTCTTCTCCCTGAATTTTAATACCTACTCGGAATTTTTCTTTTCTTTCCTTTACTGCTTGCTAAATATACAGATTGAATAACATCGGGGAAAGGCTACAACCCTGTCTCTCTCCCTTCCCAACCGCTGCTTCCCTTTCATGCCCCTCGACTCTTATAACTGCCATCTGGTTTCTGTACAAATTGTAAATAGCCTTTCTCTCCCTGTATTTTACCCCTGCCGTTATCGTGTAAGTTGGTAAGCGTGCTACAAACAGCATGCAGAATGGCCTGTAGGTGGCAGCATAGTGCAGATGCACACATACCGTCGCAGTATCAGTATAAAGATGGCCGCCCCACTTGCGGCTTGCACCAGGGAAGAGCAGCGTTGTGTTATTCGCTTTTTGCGTATTGAAGGTGTGAAACATATTAAAAGTAACGACGGATGAAGGTTCAGTACGGCGATGCATGTTTGTTACAGCTGCTAGCCTGCGAAAGGAGTAGGAAGTTCGCAAATGGTGTGACTTCAGTGGAAGATGCTCTTCGTCCAGGTCAGGCACAACGACTAGTGACTCCACAGAACATTGCAGCAGTTGAAGCCATAGTGAAGGAAAACTGCCGAGTGACACTGAATGACATTGCAGCATGTTTACAGATTAGTCGTGGGTCACCACACCACATTGTGCATGATGTGCTCCAGTTTCACAATGTGTCTGCAAGATGGGTGCCACGGCAGCTGACTCCTGAAATAGAACGACGTGTTGATGTGTGTAAAGAACTTCTTCGGCGCTTTGAAGGAGAAGCTGACGGCTTCCTTCCAAGAGTCGTTAATGGGGACGAACCCTGGGTTCACTTCCACCAACCGGAAACGAAGAGAGCGAGCAAGGAATGCCGCCATTCCTCATCGCCATAAACCAAAGAAGTTTCGAACAGAACCATCAGCATGGAAGGTTATGCTGACGCTGCTTTGGGGACCATTGGACCATTGGACCATTACATGCACTGTCACCATTGCATCAAGCACAGATCTTCTAAAAAACCATCTGCGGCCTGCAATAAAATCAAAGCGATTACTGTCAGCAGGTGTCCATTTGCAACATGACAATGTAAGGCCCTACACTGCCCGTGCGACAGTTGCAACTATCACAGGCCTGCATTTTGAGTGTCTCCCTCATCCACCATACTCACCAGACCTTGCCCGAAGTGATTTCCATATGTTTGGACCACTCAAAAACGCAATGGGAGGAAAGAAGTTCGGTTCTGATGAAGAGGTACGCCACGTGGCGCATGAGTGGTTGCGCGGACTACCAAAAGAATTTTTTTTCTAAAGGAATTTATGCACTTTGTAGGCGCTGGAGGACTTGCATTGAGCGTGGGAGAAATTATGTTGAAAAAGTGATAAAACTTTCAACCACTTCTGCACGATAAATACATTTAAAAATATTTTAAGGTTTTCATTTGTCTCTCCCTCGTATGAACGATGGTGCAGGCTTGGCAGTCAGTAGTACAGATAATATGACGATATCACCGCAGTGTTTACAGCCCTATTATGTCAACCAGGCGAGGTAGCTGACGCAGTGGTGAGACGTGGGACTAACTTTCGGGAGGGCGGCGGTTCAAATCCACGGCTCGTCATCCACATACAAGTTTTCCGCGATGTGCCTACACCGCCCTCTTGAAGAGTCACCTCTCTCCAGTATGAACATGTGATACTTTTCCGATGTTGTGCTCGACGGATCGCTAAACTCTGTTCTTCGTTCTGTTTCATCAACAACGCCCTCATCTAAATGTAAATGCTGTGGTGCACTCTCTGTTTTATAATGCCGTGGAGGAGTAATGGCCGGGAAGAACAACAAGGCGGATACAGTTACAGGAATGATGCGCAAATGTTGCCATATTGCTAAAATATTCTGATGACAGACGTTTTTGAACACGGCCCACCGAGGCAGCAATTTGGAGTGGTGGTGGTGATGATGATGATGATGATGATGATGATGATGATGATCAGCTCCGAGGAGTATGGGAGACCCGCACCGCCGACTAGGTAAGGTCCTAGCGGAGGTGCTTTGCCATTGCCTTCCTCCAACCGTAATGGGGATGAATGATGATGACGAAGACGACACAGCATTAGCCAGTCATCTCGAGGCAGGGAAAATCCCTGACCCCGCCGGGAATCTAACCCGGGACCCCGTGCGCGGGAAGCGAGAACGCTACCGCAACACCGCGGGTAGCAGTGTTCAGATCTGGAGCTTCAAATGTCTCTGAGCACTATGGGACTTAACATCTGATGTCATCAGTCCCTTAGAACTTAGAATTACTTAAACCTAACTAACCTAAAAGACATCACACACATCTATGCCCGAGGCAGGATTCGAACCTGCGAACGTAGCAGTCGCGTGGTTCCAGACTGTAGCGCCTAGAACCGCTCGGCCACAAAGGCCGGCAAATCTCGATCTAGCGTACCTGACTCTTCTGCCGAAGTCATTTGAGACGAATGCTGGGCTGCATCCTTTGAGGAAAAAAAGGACGACGATCGATTTCTCTAGCACGCATAGTCCAGTTTTTCAGCTACTGCAGCGTCTCTAATGACATAGTCGTCGACGGAACGTTGAACTTACTTTTTGAACGTTATGACAACATTAAAACGGGTACGACGTGAAATGAAGTCAAAGTATTGCCTCACAGCCTCTGGTGCGTGTAAAAGGCACGCTGGAAATCTGCTGGTCTATACGCCCTCCTCCCCATCCACCTTCCCTAACTCACTCTCTCTCTCTCTCTCTCTCTCTCTCTCTCTCTCTCTCTCTCTCTCTCTCTCCATCCCTCCCTCCCTCCCTCCCTCCCTCCTCCTCTCCCCCCCCCCCCCCAAATCTCCACCATGTCGGACTTTTCTCGGAAACTGCCATAACGTATTTGCATTAAGCGGTCAAACGTTCGCACTCGCCGCTGCTTTGCGCACACCGGTGGCTTGTTTAGCGAGCTTTCAGCCGCACATGTGTAATTAACTGTAAAAACATAAACACAGCCCGCGGTTCCACCTCAGAGCTTCAGAATCCGCAGCCGCGTTCCCGGGAATACAGCGCTTGTGCTAGCACGGCGTTAGTCCACGGCCTGTTCCGGCGTTTACATGTGCGAACACAACACTGGAACGAATTGTAATATTATCCATCGTAAGTGCTGGATGTAGCGGTTGTTAAGGTAATCGGTACAAATGTTTTAGCATATTATGTTCCTAATATTAGTGCTTGCATGCTAAATTACGCTAACTGAAAAAAATCGCAACACCAAAAAAATAATTAGTGAAGAGTAATGAAATTTCGGGAATAGATTTTGCTGTATGAGATTTCAGTCTTTCTCGGCGTATTCCACTCTGGAATTCTTCTCGGGTTATCAGCCGAGTGGTGGCGTCGTCTTGCCGCAACGTTTCAATGAGTTTCGTACCCATCATCAGACTTGCAGAGATACGTAGCAATATCGTGTACGTGTAAAGAGTTTTGAGATAGAGATTTTAGGTTTATAAAAACAAGATTGGGGAGAGGAATTTGTGGCACAACTTAACTAGAAGAAGTGATCGGTTCGTAGGACTTGTTCCGAGGCGTTTGGTCTTATAGTCCTTACCTGAAATTTTCAATTTCCGCAATCTTTGGTTCGCCTTCCACACATTCTGTATGTCATGGTTGTAGTTTAAGTTGTCTTTAATTATAATCCCTAGCATTTAGTTGAATAGGCAACTTTTATATTAATTAACGGAATGTTTTTAATTGGCATCTCGAGGCCATCACATTTTTTTTTTTATTGTTCTGAGTCTGTTGGCACATTTCACACCATAGAGGTATCGTGTTTAAGTCTTTTTTTCAATTCTTTTTGATCTTCTGATGAGTATATTAGATGGTAAACTGCAGCATCATTTACAAACAGTCTAAGAGAGCTGCTCAGAGTGTGCCCTAAATCGTGAGTAGGAACATTAGAGGACGTATAACGCTTGCTTGGGGAACCCCAGATACAACTTCTGTTTCACTCGATGACTTCCCGTCGTTTACAGCGAACTGTGACCCTTCCTGAGAGGAAACCAAATAGCCAGTCGTACAACTGAGACGATACTCCGTAGTACGCAATTTGATTAGAAGCCTCTTTTGAGGAACGGTGTCGAAAGTCTTCTTGGAATCTAGATATTGTATGGAATCAACTTGCAGAGGTACGTAGCAACATAGTGTACGTGTAAAGAGTTTTGAGATAGAGATTTTGGGTTTATTAAAATAAAACTGGGGAGAGGAAGAATTTGTTGCACAACTTGACTAGAAGAAGGGGTCGTTTGGTACGATATGTTGTGAGGCCTCAAGGGATCACCAATTTATTAACGGAGGGCAGCGTGGAGGGGTAAAAGTCGTAGAGGGGGAACAAGAGATGTATATGTTGTGAATTGGCAGGAGCCAATTCACGGAGTTTGGAGGAAGCCGAAAGGCACGCGTTTAAGCTCACGCAGGCTGGCGTGACGTCTGGAAAATGACAAGGAATTATAGTAGCCAAAAATAGTACATAGCTTCTGGAATACTTAACTTTAATTCATAATTGGAGAACATCGCTCTTGATGATACATAATTACAATCTCAATATAAACTGGTAATGGCGCCTTGCTAGGTCGTAGCAAATGACGTAGCTGAAGGCTATGCTAACTATCGTCTCGGCAAATGAGAGCGTAGTTGTCAGTGTAGCATCGCTAGCAAAGTCGTCTGTACAACTGGGGCGAGTGCTAGGACGTCTCTCTAGACCTGCCGGGTGGCGGCGCTCGGTCTGCAATCACTGATAGTGGCGACACGCGGGTCCGACGTATACTACCGGACTGCTGCCGATTTAAAGGCTACCACCTAGCAAGTGTGGTGTCTGGCGGTGACACCACAGTATACATTAAGGGGCTCCGGAAAGGCTCAAAATCATGAAAAGTTCAATTTTTACTTTTTTGCGTTTTCTGAATCTGCAGACTATTACCTTTTAATAGATATATAATTTATTCAATTCCGAAGACTACAACTATTTTTAAATTTTTTTTGAAATGTGTTCTACATGGGCGTGACCCACTGTGGCGCTGTTAAACTGCTGTCAAATGGTGTTATTATTAACGTCCGTGTTCATCAGGCACATTTTAGTGATGTGAGATAAAGTATGTGTTGTGGCTAACCTGTGATGGTTCAATATATATCGCTGGTGTGATTGTCGATAGTTTCATGTTTATTTACTCTGTCGTTATCTCGAAAATATTCGTAATTAATTCTGTTTCTTGAGTCTCTGTTTTGTTGAAGTATAATAATGAGTAAAAGTAAATTTATTAGAAATCCTCTGAAGGCTTTTAAGAAAAGGAGAAATGTTGGAAAGCCAAAGGTATGTGTTATTACTGTAAATAATAACATTCTAACATGGTACGAGCGATGCTTGCTTTAGACAAGGAACGCCTTCGGGCTGCAGACAGGGCTGTAAAGAGTCTAGAAATACAAGCAAGAGTAAACAGGAGGAGGAACAAGAGGAAGCTGGAGGAGGAGTTTGCAGAGGATGAAGATAATCCATCCTATGGACCTGGAATGCACTAAAAAGTTAATCCAATCTTTGCCGCTCGATTCCCAAAACTTTTCTTTTCTCATACTAATTACATGTTTTCTAAGGATCTTCCAAACATATTTGTTTCAAACTTTCAGTAAATGTTACACAGTACCTTCTGCATAATTTAACACAGCCTTTTTCAAAAAAAAAAAAAAAACTGTATATTTTTGAATATATAAATAAAAAATTGCAAAAAAATGTTGTGAATTTTCATTACAATTGAAAAAAAATCACCTTTAATAACTGAACTAAAATTTTGTAAAATCCCTGTGTTAAGTTGTAGCCCATATTCCAATAAATAAACTGTAAAAAGTTCAACTTCCTACCTCAAATACTTTGTGAGGAAAGATGTAATTTATAAGCGTTATTTTAACATTGCAAGTATAGGGCGTTCCGGAGCCCCTTAAGCAGATTGAGAATGTTGTAGGTTTGTGAGGTTACAAGGGATACTGTAATAGTATAACTAATTTGCTGGATGTGGTAATGTTTACTGTGGAACAACAGTTGCGGTGTACCAAGCACAAGTCAATATATTTATGGAGTCACCTTCTTGATAAAGAGATGAGGCAGCATATAACAGTTTCACATTGAATTACTTAGGTACATAATTGCCTATGTCCCAGTGCATAACTTGGTACATATGTTAATAATGTAAGGTGTGCTTGACTTGCTAATCATTGGATTTGCTCGGTATCTGATCACTGAAATAGGAGTACTCCATAAACATAAGAGCCCTTCAAAATAGTTCAAAACTCAATTTTAAAGCATAGTAGCAGGGATAATGTTTTGGACATTGGCTCAAATGGCTCTGAGCACTATGCGACTTAACTGCTGAGGCCATCAGTCGCCTAGCACTTAGAACTACTTAAACCTAACTATCTTAAGGACATCACACACATCCATGCCCGAGGCAGGATTCGAACCTGCGACCGTAGCGGTCACGCGGTTCCAGACTGAAGCGCCTTTGACCGCACGGCCACACCGGCCGGCTTTTGGACATTAAAGAACGTGTTTTATCTAAAAATTAAGTTGTAAGGATGTTTGAGAACCTCTGCATAATAAGTTATTGTCTTTTATTGTGAAGGTACTGTTCAGTTTTCGATCTATGTAGAGCAAAATGAGTATTTCGTATGCCACACCTTTTAGGCAAAGACGTGATTAAACAAAAGAAGAGGGATGAAACTTCCAAAAAGTGGAGTGCCCGTAAATATGTAAATAATCTGATGATGATTGTCTACAAAATAATATAAGGTATTTAGTTTTACGTATTTTAATATTGTAACATTGTAAACGCATGATGGCCATGTTTAGAAATAATATATTTGATTAATGTAGTGTCACGTGACCGGACACAGGACAGAGGATAGGGGACAAAGGTCGTGATCTTTTGATCGTGGTACGTCGGTGCGGTAAGGTCGGTGCAGCTAAGGGCCGCCTACATAGTATCACGTGGCCGTCAGTTTGTTTTGTGGATGTGATTTAGAAAAATAAAAAACAGTTTTCATTCTAAACTGCTGTCGGCGTAAATCATTTGTGAACGATCGTGATTTAGACGAATACTTGAATTGATTGACATCTGTACTTAGGCTGTCTATTTACTCGATATAGGGCGCGAATGAAACTGTGCACAACCGAACCCCTTTTGCAGACAAGCCATGATAAAAGGTTGTGTACAAGCCCGAGTGAAGTTGCAGGTTGCAGTAGGTACTGGGAGATGAAGAAGCTTGCACAGGGTAGAGTAGCATGGAGAGCTACATTAACCAGTCTCTGGACTGAAGACCACAACAACAACAAAAATAAATATAAAAACGCAAGTTGTGATAACGTTGGTGCGAAATTTCATACGAGTCGTTTATGTCCTTAATAAATAATCTTTTGGATAGGGTGGATAGCAATATGCGGCTGTTTGCTGATGATGCTGTGGTGTACGGGAAGGTGTCGTCGTTGAGCGACTGTAGGAGGATACAAGATGACTTGGACAGGATTTGTGATTGGTGTAAAGAATGGTAGCTAACTCTAAATATAGATAAATGTAAATTAATGCAGATGAATAGGAAAACGAAACCCGTAATGTTTGAATACTCCATTAGTAGTGTAGCGCTTGACACAGTCACGTCGATTAAATATTTGGGCGTAACACTGCAGAGCGATATGAAGTGGGACAAGCATGTAGTGGCAGTTGTGGGGAAGGCGGATAGTTGTCTTCGGTTCATTGGTAGAATTTTGGGAAGATGTGGTTCACCTGTAAAGGTGTCCGCTTATAAAACACTAATACGACCTATTCTTGAGTACTGATCGAGCGTTTGGGATCCCTATCAGGTCGGATTTAGGGGGGACATGGGAGCAATTCAGAGGCGGGCTGCTAGATTTGTTACTGGTAGGTTTGATCATCACGCAAGTGTTGCGGAAATGCTTCACAAACACGGGTGGGAGTCTCTAGAGGAAAGGAGGCGTTCTTTTCGTGAATCGCTACTGAGGAAATTTAGAGAACCAGCATTTGAGACTGACTGCAGCACAATTTTACTGCCGCCAACTTACATTTCGAGGAAAGACCACAAAGATAAGAGAAATTAGGGCTCGTACAGAGGCATATAGGCAGTCATTTTTCCCTCGTTCTGTTTGGGAGTGGAACAGGGAGACAAGATGCTAGTTGTGGTACGAGGTACCCTCCACCACGCACCGTATGGTAGATTGCGGAGTATGTATGTAGATGTAGATGCAGATTCAGAAGGATGTAGGTTGCAGTAGGTACTGGGGGATGATGAAGTTTGTACAGGATAGAGCAGCATGGGGAGCTGCATCAAACCAGTCACCGGACTGAAGACCACGACAACAACAACAACAACAACAACACAACAACACGATTGTCAAACAGTGCATGGTAAATTATCTATACTCATGGGAACCTGAAGAATATGGAAACTGTTGTCCAAACATTTCACAACGTACACATGCGTTCGCTCGAGGAAAAATGTACTTGCAAAAACAACAAATTATAGCTAGAACGCAGTAAAATGCGAACTTTTGCTTTATCCTTCGTATCTTGTTCTCTTGCTACCTGCGAAATAACATCGAACATTACTTTTTGGTGAAAGAACTGTGACTTTTCCATTACTGAAATAAATAATTTTCTTCTTGTTCTTCTTCTGCTTCTGCTTTTACGGTGTCGTCCTTCCACTTACGTCATTTTCTGATCATCTTCTGCAATAGGTTTTCGCTCCGAATATCTTCTCATTGGTCCTGATCGTTTTTTGACGTTACTCCTTTGTAGATACTATTTTTGTTGATTGTCGTTTGCCTGCTGTTGGCTTAAATCGTATTTTTATGTTTTTCAGTTTCTTTAAATCTTCTGTTTTGCTTTGCATATCACCCAGGGTTAATTGTCCAGATGGCTCCAAGCACTATGGGACTTAACATCTGAGGTCATCAGTCCCCCAGAACTTAGAACTACTTAAACCAAACCAACCTAAGGACATCACTGACATCCATGCCCGAGGCAGGATTCGAAGCTGCGACCGTAGCAGCAGCAACGCAGTAACGTAGTTCCGCCACAGCGGAGGGTTAATTGTATGACAACGCAAGTTGTGATAATGTTGGTGCGAAACTTCATATGAGTCCTTTATGTTCTTAAGAACTACTGTGTGTGTGTGTGTGTGAGAGAGAGAGAGAGAGAGAGAGAGAGAGAGAGAGAGAGAGGGGGGGGGGGGGGCCAAGAACAGCTTAGTGTGAGAGCAGCAGACAGCGGCCACACACCACATTACCTGCTCACCGCAGACTAGAGGCCGGTGGTTGCTTCCTCTCTCTCACCAGCCGGCCTGCGTCATGCCTCGCAATTGAGCCCTCTTCGTCTGCCCTTGTCTGGGCTCGCCTCCGCCTAATAGTCGGCGCTGACGTCACGGGAGCGCGCCGCCTCTCCGCAGCCACGCTACAGACCGGCCCACCTACTTCTCTTCTCCGGCCTCGGCATCCCTAGGGCCCTGCGCCACGCCACAGGAATTCTTTCTAGGGAGGAAGCAGCGTGTTACCTCGCACCTAGAGCCACCGGCAGAAGTCAGTCAGCTACATCTTCCATAGATCAGTTGACGATTCTTATTAATTGAAATAATACGAAATGAGTTACTGTACAGGTATGCCGCCGGCCGAAGTCGCCGAGCGCTTCTAAGCGCTTCAGTCTGGAAGAGCGCGACCGCTACGGTCGCAGGTTCGAATCCTGCCTCGGGCATGGATGTGTGTGATGTCCTTACGTCAGGCAGGTTTAAGTGGTTCTAAGTTCTAGGGGACTGATGACCTCAGATGTTGAGTCCCATAGTGCTCAAAGCCATTTCTGAACAGATATGCCGGTGGAAGATGCCGTCAACGTCATCGAAGGCATCGATCATGAAGGGATGCACACGTTTGGCAATAATGTTCACATACACTACTGGCCATTAAAATTGCTACACCACGAAGATGACGTACTACAGACGCGAAATTAAACCGACAGGAAGAAGATATTGCGATATGCAAATGATTAGCTTTTCAGAGCATTCGCACAAGGTTGGCGCCGGTGGCGACACCTACAACGTGCTCACCTGAGGAAAGTTTCCAACCGATTTCTCATACACAAACAGCAGTTGACCGGCGTTGCCTGGTGAAACGTTGCTGTGATGCCTCGTGTAAGGACAAATGCATAACAGTACGTTTACGACTTTGATAAAAGTCGGATTGTAGCCTATCGCGATTGCGGTTTATCGTATCACGTCGTAGCTGCTCGCGTTGGTCGAGATCCAATGACTGTTAGGAGAAGATGGAATCGGTGAGTTCAGGAGGGTAATACGGAATGCCATGTTGGATCCCAACGGCCACGTATCACTAGCAGTCGCGATGACAGGGATGGCTGTAACGGATCGTGCAGCCACGTCTCGATCCCTGAGTCAACACATGGAGACGTTTGCAAGACGACAACCATCTGCACGAACAGTTCGACGACGTTTGCAGCAGCACGGACTATCAACTCGGAGACCGTGGCTGCGGTTACCCTTGACGCTGCATCACAGGCAGGAGCGCCTGCGATGGTGTTCTCAACGACGACCCTGGGTGCACGAATGGCAAAACGTCATTTTTTCGGATGAATCCAGGTTCCGTTTACAGCATCGTGATGGTCGCATCCGTGTTTGATGACATCGTGGTGAACGCACATTGGAAGCGTGTATTCGTCATCGCGATACTGGCGTATCACCCGGTGTGACAGTATGGGGTGCCATTGGTTACACGTCTCGGTCACCTCTTGTTCGCATTGAACAGAGGACGTTACATTTCAGATGTGCAACGACCCGTGGCTCTACCCTTCATTCGATCCCTGCGAAACCCTACATCTCAGCAGGATAATGCACGACCGCATGTTGCTGGTCCTGTACGGGCCTTTCTGGATACAGTAAATGTTCGACTGCTGCCTGGCCAGCACATTTTCCAGATCTCTCACCAATTGAAAACGTCTGGTCAATGGTGGCCGAGAAACTGGCTCGTCACAATACGCCAGTCACTGCTCTTGATGAACTGTGGTATTGTGTTGAAGTTGCATGGGCAGCTGTACCTGTACAAGCCATCCAAGCTCTGTTTGACTGATTGCCCGGGCGTATCAAGGACGTTATTACGGCCAGAGGTGGTTGTTCTGGGTACTGATTTCTCAGGATCTATGCACCCAAATGGCGTGAAAATGTAATGACATGTCATTTCTAGTATAATATATTTGTCCAATGAATACCCGTTTATCATGTGCATTTCTTCTTGGTGTAGCAATTTTAATGGCCAGTAGTGTAATTTGCAGGTGTCATAGTGCCTTCGGTTACTACCACAGGGCCCATAGAAATCAACGTGATGTCACCCCTTACATAAAACTGCCTCCGTCCGTGGAGTGGTGCAACTTTGAACAGCTGATAGTCTGGATGACGGCGTAAGTGTACACGACCATCGACCTGGTGTAACAAGATACATGATTCATCGCACCAAGCGACACGCTTCCATTGATTGAGGATCCAATTTCGAAGATGCCGCTCCCACTGCAATAGTAATTGACGATGTCGTTGGATCAACATAGCAACATACACTTAGATCTTATGCTGCGCGGGGTAGCCGCGCCGCACGGGTTTAGCCGAGCGTTCTGAGGCGTTGCAGTCATGGACTGTGCGGTTGCTCCCGGGGGAGGTTCGAGTCCTCCCTCGGGCATGGGTGTGTGTGTTTGTCCTTAGGATAATTTTAGTTAAGTATATGTAAGCTTAGGGACTGATGACCTTAACAGTTAAGCCCCTTATGATTTCACACACATTTGAACATTTTTGACGCGAATTTCCGAACACACTCTATGTTCCTGCGCCACTTCTTAAATACTCGGCTGCTCCTTGTATATTACATGTAACAGTATCAGCTGTCTATATATCAGATAGGTCACTATCTTTGTAATACTTGTACATCGTTACACTGAACACTATCAGCTGTCTGTTCACCGGATACGTCAATATCTTTCCATTATCTGTAGATACATTCGTCGACGTGACGGTGTCCTTCTTGTTACAGTGACCATGACGTATTATAGATACTGTTCTGGCAGGCAGCTTTTTGTGTTTGTGACTGGCTTTCCATAAGTCTTATACCTTTCTCTTTGTGTTGCAGGTGAGTACTCGTGGTGATGCGCACGGACAATTCACTGAACGAGGGCTGTTGTGAACTTCGCCTCCACGCCGGGGTAGGAGCGGAACAAGCGGCGGCTGTGGTAAGCAAACGGCTTTCCACCCGTGCAAGCGCAAGAACGATCGTGTTTCAAGGAGTGTACGAAGACCGCATGCCCACCCGGTTAGCCGTGCGGTCTAACGCATGGCTTTCCGAGCGGGAAGGAGCGCATGGTTCCCGCCACGAATCCGCCCGGTGGATTTGTGTCGAGGTCCGGTGATCCGGCCAGTCTGTGGATGGTTTTCAGGCGGTTTTCCATCTGCCTCGGCGAATGCGGCATGGTTCCCCTTATTCCGCCTCAACTACAGTATGTCGGCGATTGCTGCGCAAACAAGTTCTCCACGTACGCGTACACCACCATTACTCTACCACGCAAACATAGGGGTTACACTCGTCTGGTGTGAGACGTTCCCTAGGTTCGGTGTGGGGCGGCGTAGGGGTGAAGTTGATAGTGTTCAGTTGACTGCGGTAGTCGTCGTGGGGTTGTGGACGACTGCGGCTGCGGCGGGGACGGAGCCTCTCCGTCGTTTCTAGGCTCCCGGTTAACATAAAGACTATGCAGTAGCGATGAGCGCGAAACATTTTTTGATACAGATGGTCTTATTACCCCTCTAAATACTTAGCTTTAAAATTTTTGCACCTTCACATCCTTTGAAACCAGGTCCGAAAACAGTTTGCACACAAATGTTGGCAAATAAAAAATTGGTTATGGGAGAACTCAACAGCTTTTTTGTGACGGAAATCGATGTCTACATATTTCTTTTTTTTACACAAGGCCACAAAAAAGTCGTTTGCCGATAAATCAGTTGAATACAGGCAACGAGGCGTTAAGAAAAACCTTGAACGAAGCCAGAATTAGCGTAAAGGGAGCCTTGCGTGAAGCGTTCAACCGATTAAAAATTGAAAAAAGTTCTGTCTACCGACCAGAGAAAAAATCAGAAGTACTGGCATTATGTTAAGTCACTAAACAGACTGAAGCCATCTGTCGAGACGCTGTGTGGTCATACTGGCATTGAAATGGAGGACGAGAGAAAAAGGGTGGAAATACTAAACTTTTTCTTCCAAAACCGTTTCACAGAGGAAGATAGCACTATAGTTTCTCCTTTAAATCGTCAGACGTACGTCAGAGTAACAGGAAAGCAACTGGAAACCCTCAACAGAGGAGAGGCCACTGGGCCGACAGGATGCCAATATCAGTCTACACAGAGTTTGCCAAAGAACTTGCCCGTCTTCTAGCTGCCGCAGTGGTGTACCATAGGTTTCTAGAGGCGTGAACCGTTCCTGTGACTGGAATAAAGCGCAGCTCATTCCCGTTTTCAAGAAGGATCGTCAAGCACATGCACAAAGCTGTAGGCCACGTCTCTGACCTCGCTCTGTGGTAGAATTTTGGAACATGTTTAGTGCTCGCGTATTACGACATTTGTGGAGACCGAAAATCTCGAGACCCAGAAAGGAGTAGATATAGGCGCTAAGGTAGATGCCGCGTACCTCGATTTCCAGAAGGCGAACGATACACTTCCGCACTACCGCCTGATGACCATAATGAGCGTACAGAACGTCAGACCAACTGTGGGATGGGACTGGAGAGTAACGGAGAGGAATCTTCAGACGTAAAATAAATTCGTATGTACCCGAAGGGAGTGTTACTGCACAATTACTTTTCACAACATACAGGGTGAACCAGAACTCCCCCGAAAGTCTTTCAGGGGAATGGACCGAAACATGAAAAAAAAAGTTCCTTGCTCATGTTCGCTACTGTGAAAGACATTTCTTCTACTGAACGTGTGCTCGTACCTTCTAAGGTGTGCATTGCAGAGCCCCTGTCTAATAGGCATTTCTTTCTCCTTTTCCTTCATACTAGCACACCCGAAAGTTTGTCTGTGCATTTCTCTTTCACCCTGTACGTAAATGATCCAGTACATAACGTGGCAAGTTCTGTGAGGCTTTTCGCTGATGATGCTGTTGTGTACGGAGAAGCTGCAGCGCTGGAAAATTTCAGCGAAATGCTGGAAGACACGCAGAGAATCGACGATTGGTGCAGGGAATGGTAGTTGATCCCCAACGTAAACAAACATAACTTATTGCGAATACATAGAGAGATAGACGCGTTACCCTGTCATTACAAAATTGCAGTTGATTCATTGGAAGCAGTTACTGCCACACAATATCAAGGAGTATGTGTGCGCAGCTATCTGAAGTGGAACGACTACACGGAATTAATCGCAGTAAAGGTATGGACCAGAGTGTGCTCCATTCGAAGACTTTTCAACAAGTAAATAAAATGTCGTGTGACTAGGGCCTCCTGTCGGGTAGACCGTTCGCCGGGTGCAAGTCTTTCGGTTTGACGCCACTTCGGCGACTTGCGCGTCATTAGGGATGAAATGATGATTACATTGTATTGTATTGTATTATATGTTAACCGAGGACCAAGAAACGACGGAGAGGCTCCGTTCCCGCCGTAACCGCAGTGGTCCACGACCCCACGACGAGTACCGCAGTCCACTTCACCCCTCCACCGCCCCATACCGAACCCACGGTTATTGTGCGGTTCGGTCCCTGGTGAACCCCCCAGGGAACGTCTCACACGAGACGAGTGTAACCCCTATGTTTGCGTGGTAGAATAATGGTGGTGTACGCGTACGTGGAGAACATGTTTGCGCAGCAATCGCCGACATAGTGTAACTGAGGCGGAATGAGGGGAACCAGCCCGCATTCGCCGAGGCAGATGGAAAACCGCCGAAAAACCATCGACAGACTGGCCGGTTCACCGGACCTCGACACAAATCCGCCGGGCGGATTCGTGCCGGGGACTAGGCGCTCCTTCCCGCCCGGAAATGATGATGATTAGTATAACACAACACCCAGTACCTGGGCGGAGAAAATCTCCGACACAGCCGGGAGTCTGAACCCGGGCCATTCTGTCGCACTGACCACTCAGCTATCAGGGGCGGACTTCAACAAGCATAGCTCACCCACAAAGGAGGTAGCTTACGAAACACTCATTCGACAAATACCTCAATATTGCGCGTCAGTATGAGATCCGTACCAGAATCGATTGATGGAGCAAAATAAAAATACAAAGAAGAGCAGCGCGTTTCGCTGTAGGTTCATGTAAAAAGCACGCATACTCGTCGAACATGCTCAGCCAAGTCCAGTGGCAGACGGTACAAAAGAGGCGATCCGCATCACGGTGTAGTTTACTGTTAAACTTGCGAGAGCGTACGTTCGTAGAAGAAGTAGCGGACGTGTTGCTTCCTCGCGAAAAGACCTTGAAGCTAAAATTTGAGAAATTCGAGCTCATACACAGGCTTTCCGGCAATCGTTCTGACCATTCGCGATTGGAAAAAGAAAAGGGGGAAAGTGGAAGTGGTACCAGAGGACCGCCCACCGTACGCCGTAAGCTGGCACGCGGAATACACGTGGAGACAGAGGTATTGCATCCACAAACACCCGTCATTGACTGTCGTAACAGAGGGTGCGTGTGTAGGCGGTAGTTAGCGTCTTGTCCGGTTCTTCTGTGGCGCCAGCGCTAACGCATTTAGCACGCAGGTGCTGACCGTGTTCGTATGGTACCGCTACCCCCCCCCCTCCTTACCATTCCCCCCCCCCCCCCGGTCCACAATCGGAAGGCACCATTTACATCTGGATAGGCACTTTTGAGTCACCGCTATAGGGTTCTTCGTAGCAGTACTAATCTTCTTTCAATAATCTTGCCTTGCAGCAAATAGGATAAGATGACAGTGAATGAGCTTTCGTCATCATAATCCTCATCGCCATCTTCACGTTCCGCGATTATAGGTGACGCCTCTTGTTTCTTGGGTCAGCTTCATTCACACCGTCTCCCTTTCTATCTTACAGGACTTCTTTCTGGTACATATTTCATAGCTTTTAGCGGTAATTGACTCTGTCATTCTTCGCGTATGGCCACCTCATTTATCCCTATATTCATCTATCCCAATTAATGACCCCTGTCTCTGAAGATATACCTATCCGAAAAACATTGGACAATCTACCAACTACCCACCTAAAATTCAGGAAACCTATATGGGAAGACGAAATCCTCAAATTCCCAGAAAGGTACGACATAGCAAGGCAATGGAGGCAATACTGGTCGCTGAATAATCGCCACCCTCTCATCACTGACTTTGATCCTTCTATACCGGTGGAAGGAATGCAAATGCCCAGAAGAACTTGGTGCAGACTGAATCGTGTGAGGACTAACCGCGGCAGGTGTAAGGCCATTCTCCACAAATGGAAACTCACTGTTGACCCACGATGCGACTGTGGTGCAGAACAACAAAAAATCGCTCACCTGATCTTCGAATGCCCTACGAGGAGGTTTAAGGAGAATGGAGGGAGATCATGAATGCTACTACACGTGCTGTTCAGTGGGTGACCTACTTAGATGTGGACTTGTAATAACTGCAGTGGCTGTCTCGCTAATTTTTCGAATATTGTTGTTTGCAATCAATCATTTAATAATATATTTGTAATTCGCTTATTACATTAATTAATAGTATGTGCGCAAATTTACTCTGTAGATGCGATATGCTAAATGGAAAAAAATCTACCCCATCATTTATTGCTACAAATTTTAGCTCTTTTTCGAGTATATACATTTCCTTGTTTTATGTAATTTTGTTCAACTTTTTGCACTCTTATTTCAATCACGAGAATCTCATTTGTCATTTCGTAAGAGTCCAAGTTTCACTATAGAACTAGACGAACTGCCATAATTATGTAAAATTTAATTGCTGTATCTTTTCTCATCGTATTTTCAAAGTTCTATTCACACTGTCACAAAGCGCTGCAATTTTACAAGGCTTCATCTTCTAGAAAACTTATTCGATTTTCAGGAGTATTAAAACTTCTCACTTGTTGCACTAGCTTGTCAGGAATGTTAATTTTTGATCTGTTCTGTTCGAATCTTGTAAATGCTATTATTTCTGTCTTATCAGTAGAGATCTTCCATATTCTCGGCTTGTGGACAGAGGTTTACAGATTATCTTCATCTTCCTGTATAATTAAATTGGCATCAGTAGACAAACAGGTATTTCTTTGTTCTGTACCTGTAATTGTGAACTAGGGGGATGTAGAAATCGCTACGTTCTCAAGAAGTCGTCTGTCTAGAACGTGATGCAGCTTTATGGGAAGACGAGAATTCGGCAGGTTCGTTAACATTATTAATTTAAACTTTCCAGTGAAGCTAATGAAAGAAATTCGATCGAAAGTTAACACTTGTATTATATTGTATTGTATTGTACTGTATTGTATTGTATTGTATGTTAACCGGAGGCCTAGAAACGACGGAGAGGCTCCTTCCCCGCCGCGGCTGCAGCGGTCCACAACCCCACGACGACTACCGCAGTCAACTTCACCCCTCCGCCGCCCCACACTGAACCACTCTTTCAGGGTTATTGTGCGGTTGGGCCCCAGATGGACCCCCCCCCCTCCAAAGGAACGTCTCACACCAGACGAGTGTAACCCCTATTATTGCGTGGTAGAGTAATGGTGGTGTAAGCGTGTGTGGAGAACATGTTTGCGCAGCAATCGCCGACATAGTGTAACTGAGGCGGAACAAAGGGAACCAGCCAGGATTCGCCGAGGCAGATGGAAAACCGCCGAAAAACCATCCACAGACCGGCCGGCTCACCGGACCTCGACACAAGTCCGCCGGGCGGATTCGTGCTGGGCGCCAGGCGCTCCTTCCCAATCCGGAAAGCTGTGCGGTCTGACGCAAGTTACCATTACAAGGACAGTAGTTTCGTAGGAATAAGACGAGACAAGCAACACGTTGTAATTGTTAATTTTTTGCCGTCAAAATTCGCAATTGTTTGTTGTAAAATTTACAAAAACGTTATTTTTACATTTTTAAGTGCGAGAAGAAAGTTTTTTTAATATTCAAGGACAATTTTAGGCAAACTCTCGCTCTTCATAAAATATCTTTGTATCTGAAATCAGTTTTCGCAAGGCGACATGCATCTACTTTATCAGGACAAAATGACTGGACTGTTGGCTGTGCTGTTGGATTGGGAACAAAACAGCACGTCCTGAACTCGTTAGCGGTTCATTAAATGCAGGGAGTGAGCTTTCCTCGACAATACGCCTTACTGCCTGTGGATTGGGCTCACTGGCGGAGTAGCCCGCTCCCTCCAGATGTGCTGCGTCTACATCGTTGCGTTCGGGTGCGGTTCAGTGTCGACCATTCGCGACGGGAAAGATCAAGCCCTGCAACTTTCTTCATTAGGTTTTCGATTCGGTGGGCGTTTCAGCGTCCTTTCCGCGTTCCGGAGAAACCGACCAAGGTGCCTACTGGCGTATAGCTGTTGGAGTTTCGAACGTTCCTTTCACAGCTAAGTTCTTATCCCACAATGTCTCCTTAAGAACTTGCACATGTATAATAATTTCCAAAATTCAATAGAATACGGAATCGATGAAAGGGAGTAATCCAAACAGTGCTAGTAATGTTCCTGTCTCCGGAGCGGGAAGGAGCGAGCCGGCCGATGTGGCAGAGCGGTTCTAGGCGCTTCAGTCTGGAACCGCGTGACTGCTGCGGTCGCAGGTTCGAATCCTGCCTCGGGCATGGATGTGTGTGATGTCCTTAGGTTAGTTAGGTTTAAGTAATTCTAAGTTCTAGGGGACTGATGACCTCAGTAGTTAAGTCCCATAGTGCTCAGGGCCATTTGAACAACTTTTGGGCAGGAGCGCCTGGTCCCCGGCACGAATCCGCCCGGCGGACTTGTGTCGAGGTCCGGTGAGCCGGCCAGTCTATGGATGGTTTTTAGGCGGTTTTCCATCTGCCTCGGCGAATGCGGGCTGGTTCCCCTTATTCCGCCTCAGTTACACTATGTCAGCGATTGCTGCGCAAGCAAGTTCTCTACGTACGCGTACACCACCATTACTCTACCACGCAAACACAGGGGTTACACTCGTCTGGTGTGAGACGTTCCCTGGGGGTCCACCGGGGGCCGAACCGCACAATAACAGTGGGTTCGGTGTGGGGCGGCGGAGGGGTGAAGTGGACTGCGGTAGTCGTCGTGTGGTTGTGGACCGCTGCGGCCGCGGCGGGGACGGAGCCTCTCCGTCGTTTCTAGGCCCCCAGTTAACATGCAACATACAATGTTCCTCTAGGCGTTTTTGCGACGAAGTTGAGTATTCTTTGTCTTTGCGCAGCTTTCCCATGAGGTGGAATAGTGTCCAGCCGCTGAATACGCAAAGGAAATCGCAGCATTCCTTATTGTATCATCTGCTGTCCAGTTTCCGGCTGTTTTGAGAAGAAGATTAAGTCTTGAACCAATAATTTTTGATACGTTCGCGCAGTGCTTCTTTATTTGTCTGTATGGTGCGCGCCATCCTTGGTTTTCTGTAGTCACCATTTTGTATCCCGCCTGGAAGGCGGCGCGTGGGTCTGCTCCTGAAAACTGAAGGGTAGGCCGAATGTAGGAAGCTAGGAGGAGCAGCTGAGGTAGAACACTTGGTACTGCAATTAAAAGTGGTTTTATTTAACTTTGGCTGAGACGAGCACGTAGCTGCGAAGCTGTACGTCAAGTTACAAAGGCATAATCTGTAGTGACTCGCCCACTATGAAATACACTCCTGGAAATTGAAATAAGAACACCGTGAATTCGTTGTCCCAGGAAGGGGAAACTTTATTGACACATTCCTGGGGTCAGATACATCACATTATCACACTGACAGAACCACAGGCACATAGACACAGGCAACAGAGCATGCACAATGTCGGCACTAGTACAGTGTATATCCACCTTTCGCAGCAATGCAGGCTGCTATTCTCCCATGGAGACGATCGTAGAGATGCTGGATGTAGTCCTGTGGAACGGCTTGCCATGCCATTTCCACCTGGCGCCTCAGTTGGACCAGCGTTTGGACCAGCGTTCGTGCTGGACGTGCAGACCGCGTGAGACGACGCTTCATCCAGTCCCAAACATGCTCAATGGGGGACAGATCCGGAGATCTTGCTGGCCAGGGTAGTTGACTTACACCTTCTAGAGCACGTTGGGTGGCACGGGATACATGCGGACGTGCATTGTCCTGTTGGAACAGCAAGTTCCCTTGCCGGTCTAGGAATGGTAGAACGATGGGTTCGATGACGGTTTGGATGTACCGTGCACTATTCAGTGTCCCCTCGACGATCAGCAGTGGTGTACGGCCAGTGTAGGAGATCGCTCCCCACACCATGATGCCGGGTGTTGGCCCTGTGTGCCTCGGTCGTATGCAGTCCTGATTGTGGCGCTCACCTGCACGGCGCCAAACACGCATACGACCATCATTGGCACCAAGGCAGAAGCGACTCTCATCGCTGAAGACGACACGTCTCCATTCGTCCCCCCATTCACGCCTGTCGCGACACCACTGGAGGCGGGCTGCACGATGTTGGGGCGTGAACGGAAGACGGCCTAACGGTGTGCGGGACCGTAGCCCAGCTTCATGGAGACGGTTGCGAATGGTCCTCGCCGATACCCCAGGAGCAACAGTGCCCCTAATTTGCTGGGAAGTGGCGGTGCGGTCCCCGTAGGCACTGCGTAGGATCCTACGGTCTTGGCGTGCATCCGTGCGTCGCTGCGGTCCGGTCCCAGGTCGACGGGCACGTGCACCTTCCGCCGACCACTGGCGACAACATCGATGTACAGTGGAGACCTCACACCCCACGTGTTGAGCAATTCGGCGGAACGTCCACCCGGCATGCCCACTATACGCCCTCGCTCAAAGTCCGTCAACTGCACATACGGTTCACGTCCACGCTGTCGCGGCATGCTACGAGTGTTAAAGACTGCGATGGAGCTCCGTATGCCACGGCAAACTGGCTGACACTGACGGCGGCGGTGCACAAATGCTGCTCAGCTAGCGCCATTCGACGGCCAACACCGCGGTTCCTGGTGTGTCCGCTGTGCCGTGCGTGTGATCATTGCTTGTACAGCCCTCTCGCAGTGTCCGGAGCAAGTATGGTGGGTCTGACACACCGGTGTCAATGTGTTCTTTTTTCCATTTCCAGGAGTGTAGAAACAAACTTGCTTGGTCGTCTACTCGGAATCAAGTGAGCAGAATCTGGAGCAGCGCTCGTAGAGCTGCACAGGGCCGGCTAGAGGGCGCTGTCGTCGGTGTCGGTGTCGTAGTGCCAACCTACGAACTTGCACCTACGCCGTGCCATCGAAGCTATCGATACCACACCCAAACTTCTTAAGGGGCTCCGGAAAGGCTCAAAATCATGAAAAGTTCAATTTTTACTTTTTTGCGTTTTCTGAATCTGCAGACTATTACCTTTTAATACACTCCTGGAAATGGAAAAAAGAACACATTGACACCGGTGTGTCAGACCCACCATACTTGCTCCGGACACTGCGAGAGGGCTGTACAAGCAATGATCACACTCACGGCACAGCGGACACACCAGGAACCGCAGTGTTGCCCGTCGAATGGCGCTACCTGCGCAGCATTTGTGCACCGCCGCCGTCAGTGTCAGACAGTTTGCCGTGGCATACGGAGCTCCATCGCAGTCTTTAACACTAGTAGCATGCCGCGACAGCGTGGACGTGAACCGTATGTGCAGTTGACGGACTTTGAGCGAGGACGTATAGTGGGCATGCGGGAGGCCGGCTGGACGTACCGCCGAATTGCTCAACACGTGGGGCGTGAGGTCTCCACAGTACATCGATGTTGTCGCCAGTGGTCGGCGGAAGGTGCACGTGCCCGTCGACCTGGGACCGGACCGCAGCGACGCACGGATGCACGCCAAGACCGTAGGATCCTACGCAGTGCCGTAGGGGACCGCACCGCCACTTCCCAGCAAATTAGGGACACTGTTGCTCCTGGGGTATCGGCGAGGACCATTCGCAACCGTCTCCATGAAGCTGGGCTACGGTCCCGCACACCGTTAGGCCGTCTTCCGCTCACGCCCCAACATCGTGCAGCCCGCCTCCAGTGGTGTCGCGACAGGCGTGAATGGAGGAACGAATGGAGACGTGTCGTCTTCAGCGATGAGAGTCGCTTCTGCCTTGGTGCCAATGATGGTCGTATGCGTGTTTGGCGCCGTGCAGGTGAGCGCCACAATCAGGACTGCATACGACCGAGGCACACAGGGCCAACACCCGGCATCATGGTGTGGGGAGCGATCTCCTACACTGGCCGTACACCACTGCTGATCGTCGAGGGGACACTGAATAGTGTACGGTACATCCAAACCGTCATCGAACCCATCGTTCTACCATTCGTAGACCGGCAAGGGAACTTGCTGTTCCAACAGGACAATGCACGTCCGCATGTATCCCGTGCCACCCAACGTGCTCTAGAAGGTGTAAGTCAACTACCCTGGCCAGCAAGATCTCCGGATCTGTCCCCCATTGAGCATGTTTGGGACTGGATGAAGCGTCGTCTCACGTGGTCTGCACGTCCAGCACGAACGCTGGTCCAACTGAGGCGCCAGGTGGAAATGGCATGGCAAGCCGTTCCACAGGACTACATCCAGCATCTCTACGATCGTCTCCATGGGAGAATAGCAGCCTGCATTGCTGCGAAAGGTGGATATACACTGTACTAGTGCCGACATTGTGCATGCTCTGTTGCCTGTGTCTATGTGCCTGTGGTTCTGTCAGTGTTATCATGTGATGTATCTGACCCCAGGATTGTGTCAATAAAGTTTCCCCTTCGTGGGACAATGAATTCACGGTGTTCTTATTTCAATTTCCAGGAGTGTAGATATATAATTTATTCAATTCCGAAGACTACAACTATTTTTAAATTTTCTTTGAAATGTGTTCTGCATGGGCGTGACCCACTGTGGCGCTGTTAAACTGCTGTCAAATGGTGTTATTATTAACGTCCGTGTTCATCAGGTACATTTTAGTGATGTGAGATAAAGTATGTGTTGTGGCTAAACCTATTTTCAGAGACTTAGCAGCACCTGAACTGTTGAAAAAGTGTATTCACGGAAAAACTCAAAACCCCAATGAAAGTGTATATAGTGTTATATGGTCGAGAATCCCCAAGACTGTATTTGTTGGAATAGAAACACTTCACTTTGGTGTGTATGATGCTGTTGCGACTTTCAATGATGGCAACATTGTAAGGTGCAAGGTATTTAGAAATATGGGAATGAAGATAAGTTCTAACATGGTACGAGCGATGCATGCTTTAGACAAGGAACGCCTTCGGGCTGCAGACAGGGCTGTAAAGAGTCTAGAAATACAAGCAAGAGTAAACAGGAGGAGGAACAAGAGGAAGCTGGAGGAGGAGTTTGCAGAGGATGCAGATAATCCATCCTATGGACCTGGAATGCACTAAAAAGTTAATCCAATCTTTGTCGCTCGATTCCCAAAACTTTTATTTTCTCATACTAATTACATGTTTTCTAAGGATCTTCCAAACATATTTGTTTCAAACTTTCAGTAAATCTTACACAGTACCTTCTGCATAATTTAACACAGCCTTTTTCCAAAAAACTGTATATTTTTGAATATATAAATAAAAAATTGCAAAAAATGTTGTGAATTTTCATTACAATTGAAAAAAAAAATCATCTTTAATAACTGAACTAAAATTTTGTAAAATCCCTGTGTTAAGTTGTAGCCCATATTCCAATAAATAATCTGTAAAAAGTTCAACTTCCTACCCCAAATACTTTGTTAGTAAAGATGTAATTTATAAGCGTTATTTTAACATTGCAAGTATAGAGCGTTCCGGAGCCCCTTAAACCTTGCGCCAGATGGCGTGCGGGGAGCGCGTTGCTTTAGTTGGTACCGCAGGAGGTGCATCTGCTCGTCTCTGGCCGAGTCGCTGCGGCTGCAGTTGGCCGGTGACACGCAGTGTCAAGTGGCTTAAATTACCCCCGGCTCGCCGCTTCAACGACGCAACTCGTTGCGCCACGTCGAAAATTTAGAGCCTAATCCCTGTCTGGTCTACCCTAGTAGTTTACAACCGTGAACGGTTCTGCCCCAGTTCAGATCATCCAGTCCGGTCCCTCTTTCAAGCAGGCGTACGTTACTATGAACCACCACATGTACAAATTGGTTGAAATGGCTCTGAGCACTATGGGACTTAACACCTGAGATCACCAGTGCCCTAGAACTTAGAAGTACACTACTGGCCATTGAAATTCCTACACCACCCACAAGGAGACGTGCTACAGACGCGAAATTGAACCGTCAGGAAGAAGATGGTGTGATATGCAAACGATTAACTTTTCAGAGCATTCACACAAGGTTGGCGCCGGTGGCGACACCTACAACGTGCTGACATGAGGAAAGTTTCCAACCGATTTCTCATACACAAATACCAGTTGACCGGCGTTGCCTGGTGAAACGTTGTTGTGATGCCTCGTGTAAGGAGGAGAAATGTGTACCATCACGACTTTGATAAAGGTCGGATTGTAGCGCGATTGCGGTTTATCGTATCGCGACATTGGTGCTCACTTTGGTCGAGATCCAATGACTGTTACCAGAATATGGAATCGGTGGGTTCAGGAGGGTAATACGGAATGCCATGCCGGATCCCAACGGCCTCGTATCACTAGCAGTCGAGATGACAGGCATCTTATCCGCATGGCTGTAACGGATCGTGCAGCCGCGTCTCGATCCCGGAGTCAACAGATGGGGACGTTTGCAAGACAACAACCATATACACGAACAGTTCGACGACGTTTGCAGCATCATGGACTATCAGCTCGGAGACCGTGGCTGCGGTTACCGTTGACGCTGCATTGGCAGGATCGCCTGCGGAGGTGTACTCGACGACGAACCTGGGTGCACGAATAGCAAAACGTCATTTTTTCGGATGAATCGAGGTTCTGTTTACAGCATCATGATGGTCGCATCCGTGTTTGGCGACATCGCGGTGAGCGCCCATTGCAAGCGTGTATTCATCATCGCCATATTGGCGTATCACCCGGCGTGATGGTATTGGGTGTCATTGGTTACACATCTCGGTCACCCCTTGTTCGCATTGGCGGCACTTTGAACAGTGGACGTTACATTTCAGATGTGTTACGATCCGTGGCTCTACCCTTCATTCGATCCCTAAGAAACCCTACATTTCAGCATGATAATGCACTACCGCATATTGCAGGTCCTGTATGGGACTTTCTGGATTCAGAAAATGTTCGACTGCTGCCCTGGCTAGCACATTCGCCAGATCTCTCACCAATTGAAAACGTCTGGTCAATAGTGGCCGAGCAACTGGCTCGTCACAATGCGCCAGTCACTACTCTTGATGAACTGTGGTATCGAAACTGCGTGGGCAGCTGTACCTGTACACGCCATCCAAGCTCTGTTTGACTCAATGCCCAGGCGTATCAAGGCCGTTATTACGGTCAGGGGTGGTTGTTCTGGTTACTGATTTCTCAGGATCTATGCACCCAACTTGCGTGAAAATGTAATCACATCCCAGTTCTAGTATAATATATTTGTCCAATGACTACCCGTTTATCATCTGCATTTCTTCTTGGTTTAGCAATTTCAATGGCCAGTAGTGTACTTAAACCTGACTTACCTAAGGACATCACACACATCCATGCCCCAGGCAGGATTCGAACCTGCGACCGTAGCAGCACCGCGGTTCCCGACTGAAGCGCCTAGGACTGCTCGGTCACAGCGGTCGGCCACCACATGTTCAAAAGGGCCCTGTTTTCCCGCAGTCACGGAGACCTGGTGTCCATCTCCCTATGCTGTGTAAGTGAGCTTCACGGTCGTCCATTTCGTCAACGTACTGTGTAACCTGTGGGCCAGATACAGCCGACAACTGCCGCTGGAGAACGCTGCGATCGTGTCTATCGCGTTGAGACACTCGTGTCATATGCACGAGACGCATCGTGTCGAATCCTTGAGCAGCACCCTCAGCAGACTTTGTTTTTATAATAACAGATCTGATGATGATCATTATATACCGTAACCGGTAATCTGTTAAGAAAAAATTTGTGAGCATAGACGTAAATTGAAGCAAACTAATTACGAGGGTCACTCCAAAAGAAATGCACACTATTTTTTAAAAATCCATCTATTATTCCACATGTTTGAAAGTTTTACATTGTGTAGATACATCCTTTAGGAACAATATTTTCATTTCTCCACATAACTTCGATCCCTCTCCACTGCCTTACACCATCTTGGAACCAGCGCCTGTATACCCGCACGGTAAAATTCTGGACCAACCTATTGGAGCCACTGTTTGGCAGCGTGCACAAGGGAGTCATCATCTTCAAACCTTGTTCCACGAAGAGAGTCTTTCAGTTTCCCAAAGAGATGATAGTCACATGGAGCCAGGTCAGGACTGTAAGGCGGGTGTTTCAGTGTTGTCCATCCGAGTTTTGTGATCGCTTCCATGGTTTTTTGACTGACATGTGGCCGTGCATTGTCGTGCAACAGCAAAACATCCTGCTTTTGCCGATGTGGTCGAACACGAATCAGTCGAGCTTGAAGTTTCTTCAGTGTCGTCACAAATGTATCAGAATTTATGGTGGTTCCACTTGGCATGATGTCCACAAGCAAGAGTCAATTTGCCTGATGCCACTCCATTGATTGCCTCTTCGTCTCTGTCTCGTACTGTTCCAAAAGTTCGCTGCATACCGTTTTTCTTGTTTCTTCGTGAGCCACTGTCAACATCCTGGGAACCCACCTGGCACAAACCTTTTTTAACGCCAACACGTTCAGTACTCTGCAGACACTTCCTTCCCCTATCCCAACGTAGCGTGACAATTCGTTCACTGTGATGAGTCTGTCAGCAGTCACCAATTCGTTAACTGTCTGCACATTGTCTGGAGTGTGTGCAGTACGAGGCCTGCCGCTGCGAGGACAATCCTCAATATTGCCGTGCCCGCTTTCATCACGTAACCTGCTTGCCCACCGACTAACTGTACTGCTATCGACAGCAGCATCTCCATACACCTTTTTCAACCTCTTGTGGATGTTTCCCACTGTCTCGTTTTCACAGCACAGGAATTCTATGACAGCACGTTGCCTCTGACGAACTTCAAGTGTAGCAGCCATCTTGAAGACTTGCTGTGACGGCGCCACTCACGGGAACAGGTTGAACTAAGTTTGAAAACAAGCGGGAGGGATGTATCTACACACTGTAAAAGTTTCACTCATGCACAATGAAAACTGTATTTTTACATAAATACTGTGCATTTCTTTTGGAGTGACCCTCATACACAGGGTGGTCCATTGATCGTGACCAGGCCGAATATCTCACGAAATAAGCGTCAAACGAAAAAACTACAAAGAACGAAACTCGTCTACCTTGAAAGGGGAAACCAGATGGCTCTATGGTTGGCCCGCTAGATGGCTCTGCCATAGGTCAAACGGATATCAACTGCGTTTTTTTTAAACAGGAACCCCCATTTTTTATTACGTATTCGTGTAATACATAAAGAAATATGAATGTTTTAGTTGGACCACTTTTTTCGCTTTGTGATAGATGGCGCTGCAATAGTCACAGACGTATAAGTATGTGGTATCACGTAACATTTCGCCAGTGCGGACGGTATTTGCTTCGTGGTACATTACCCGTGTTAAAATGGACCGTTTACCAATTGCGGAAAAGGTCGATATCGTGTTGATGTATGGCTATTGTGATCAAAATGTCCAACGGGCGTGTACTATGTATGCTGCTCGGTATCCTGGACGACATCTTCCAAGTGTCCGGACCGTTCGCCGGATAGTTACGTTATTTAAGGAAACAGGAAGTGTTCAGCCACGTGTGAAACGTCAACCACGACCTGCAACAAATGATGATGCCCAAGTAGGTGTTTTAGGTGCTGTCGCGGCTAATCCGCACATCAGTAGCGGAGAAATTGCGCGAGAATCGGGAATCTCAAAAACGTCGGTGTTGAGAATGCTACATCAACATCGATTGCACCCTTACCATATTTCTATGCACCAGGAATTGCATGGCGACGACTTTGAACGTCGTGTATAGTTCTGTCACTGAGAACAAGAGAAATTACGGGACGATGACAGATTTTTTGCGCGCCTTCTGTTTAGCGACGAAGCGTCATTCACCAACAGCGGTAACGTAAACCGTCATAATATCCACTATTGGGCAACGGAAAATCCAGGATGGCTGCGACAAGTGGAACATCAGTGACCTTCGCGAATTAATGTATGGTGCGTAATTATGGGAGGAAGGATAATTGTCCCCCATTTTGTCGATGGCAATCTAAATTTTGCAGTGAATGGTGATTTCCTACGTAATGTTCTACCGATGTTACTACAAGATGTTTCACTGCGTGACAGAATGGCGATGTACTTCCAACACGATGGATGTCCGGCACGTAGCTCGTGGGCTGTTGAAGCGGTATTGAATAGCATATTTCATGACAGGTGGATTGGTCGTCGAAGCACCATACCATGGCCCGCACGTTCACCGGATTTCTTTCTGTGGGGAGAGTTGAAGGATATTTGCTTCGTGGTCCACCGACAACGCCTGACAACATGCGTCAGCGCATTGTCAATGCATGTGCGAACATTACGAAAGGCGAACTACTCGCTGTTGAGAGGAATGTCGTTACACGTATTGCCAATTGCATTGATGTTGACGGACATCATTTTGAGCATTTATTGCATTAATGTGGTATTTGTAGGTAATCACGCTGTAGCAGCATGCGTTCTCAGAAAAGGTTCATTTAACGCATTGGAACAACCGAAATAAAATGTTCAAACGTACGTACGTTCTGTATTTTAATCTAAAAAACCTACGTGTTACGAACAGTTGGTCTAAAATTGTGAGCCATATGTTTGTGACTATTACAGCGCCATCTATGACAAAGCGGAAAAAGTGGTCCAACTAAAACGTTCATATTTCTTTACGTACTACACGAATATGTAATATAAATGGGGGTTCCTACTTTTAAAAAAAACGCAGTTGATATCCGTTTGACCTACGGCAGCGCCATCTAGCGGGCCAACCATAGCGCCATCTGGTTTCCCCCTTCAAGCTAGACGAGTTTCGTTTTTTGTAGTTTTTTGGTTTGACGCATATTTCGTGAGATATTTGGCCCGGTCACGATCAATGAACCACCCTGCATATACGGGCCTCTGTTTTATTCGTGACTATGTCGCAGCTTGTGAAGCACCGTCAGTGTTCTAACGTGCGATCCGTGTACCGGCGGCTTTGCGACCCGCTGCTAGCCTCGCGTAGCCTACCCCGGCTCCTGCCGATAACAGCGGCTGTGATATCAGATGGGAGGATGTTGCGAGCGTCCGAGGCGATGCAAGACTTTCCGTCCACGGCTATCGCCGACGGGAAAACCACAGCGCCGCCAGGACATCCTTGTGCGGCAGACTTGCGTCACCCTGAGGGGCGCCATTTAAATTCTTGCTGACGGCCTCTAGTTATGGAGCTGCTCTCATCTGACATTACTGCTGTTGTTTCAAAATGTGTCATTTCTTACTGCCAAACCAGTGACACCGCCACGTACATTAACCATTTAGTTAGTATACAGTGACCAGTTAAAGAAATTGTACAGGAAAAAAAGGATATTTGCATTAAGCAGCAGCAGAAGCAGCAATTCCTATCATTATCTCTGTATGATACCGGAAGATCACGTTCGAGTAAAAAATTGTTCAAATAGCTCTGAGCACTATGGGACTTAACATCTGAGGTCATCAGTCGCCTAGAACTTAGAACTACTTAAACATAACCAACCTAAGGACATCACACACATCCACGCCCGAGGCGGGATTCGAACCTGTGACCGTAGCGGTAGCGCGGTTCCAGATTGAAGCGCCTAGGACCGCTCGGCCACCCCGTGAAACAAAATCCACATAGACCTTTTTGAGCTGCCTTACATGATGCAAGAAATCCCAGGTACCTATGTGTCATAGGAAGAGCCTGGAATATTTGGTGAAAACGATAACATTAAATCTGCGGTTCTTAGCGAAATAAAGCGAAATCGTTAACTTTTACGAGATTTCGCGGATTTTGTGATCTAGCTGTATGAAAATATTATAAATCTGAGGACGGCACTTCATTGATATGATATCTTAACTGATAGTTATTAAATGTCGAAAAAAATTTTGACTTGGAATTTACTCAAACTAACTTCGGTGTAACGATGAAAGTAGTATCGAATTAGCAAAGAATACACGGGATTTGAGAAATTTCAATTAAAAAAAAAACACCTAATTTCTCGAAACACCGCCGAATTTGTCAAAAAGTACTAAATTTCGCAAAATAAGCAAACCCGAAGTTGCCAAAATAAGCAAGCAAAAACCCGAAGTTGCCAAAATAAGCAAGCAAAAACCCAAAGTTGCCAAAATAAGCAAGCAAAAACCCAAAGTTGCCAAAATAAGCAAGCAAAAACCCGAAGTTGCGAAAATAAGCAAGCAAAAACCCAAAGTTGCCAAAATAAGCAAGCAAAAACCCAAAGTTGCCAAAATAAGCAAGTGAAAACCCAAAGTTGCCAAAATAAGCAAGCAAAAACCTGAAGTTGCAAAATAAGCAAGCAAAAACCCAAAGTTGCCAAAATAAGCAAGCAAAAACCCAAAGTTGCCAAAATAAGCAAGCAAAAACCCGAAGTTGCGAAAATAAGCAAGCAAAAACCCGAAGTTGCCAAAAGAAGCAAGTGAAAACCCAAAGTTGCCAAAATAAGCAAGCAAAAACCCAAAGTTTGCAAAATAGGCAAACCTGAAGTTTGCAAAATAGGCAAACCTGAAGTTTGCAAAATAGGCAAACCTGAAGTTTGCAAAATAGGCAAACCTGAAGTTTGCAAAATAGGCAAACCCGAAGTTTGCAAAATAGGCAAACCCGAAGTTTGCAAAATAGGCAAACCTGAAGTTTGCAAAATAGGCAAACCCGAAGTTTGCAAAATAGGCAAACCCGAAGTTTGCAAAATAGGCAAACCCGAAGTTTGCAAAATAGGCAAACCCGAAGTTTGCAAAATAGGCAAACCCGAAGTTTGCAAAATAGGCAAACCCGAAGTTTGCAAAATAGGCAAACCCGAAGTTTGCAAAATAGGCAAACCCGAAGTTTGCAAAATAGGCAAACCCGAAGTTTGCAAAATAGGCAAACCCGAAGTTTGCAAAATAGGCAAACCCGAAGTTTGCAAAATAGGCAAACCTGAAGTTTGCAAAATAGGCAAACCTGAAGTTTGCAAAATAGGCAAACCTGAAGTTTGCAAAATAGGCAAACCTGAAGTTTGCAAAATAGGCAAACCCGAAGTTTGCAAAATAGGCAAACCTCAAGTTTGCAAAATAGGCAAACCCGAAGTTTGCAAAATAGGCAAACCTCAAGTTTGCAAAATAGGCAAACCCGAAGTTTGCAAAATAGGCAAACCTGAAGTTTGCAAAATAGGCAAACCTGAAGTTTGCAAAATAGGCAAACCTGAAGTTTGCAAAATAGGCAAACCTGAAGTTCTCAAAATAGGCAAACCTGAAGTTTGCAAAATAGGCAAACCTGAAGTTTGCAAAATAGGCAAACCCGAAGTTTGCAAAATAGGCAAACCCGAAGTTTGCAAAATAGGCAGACCAAAATAGGCAGACCCGAAGTTTGCAAAATAGGCAGACCCGAAGTTTGCAAAATAGGCAGACCCGAAGTTTGCAAAATAGGCAAACCCGAAGTTTGCAAAATAAGCAAACCTGAAGTTTGCAAAATAAGCAAACCTGAAGTTTGCAAAATAAGCAAACCTGAAGTTTGCAAAATAAGCAAACCTGAAGTTTGCAAAATAAGCAAACCTGAAGTTTGCAAAATAAGCAAACCTGAAGTTTGCAAAATAAGCAAACCTGAAGTTTGCAAAATAAGCAAACCTGAAGTTTGCAAAATAAGCAAACCTGAAGTTTGCAAAATAAGCAAACCTGAAGTTTGCAAAATAAGCAAACCTGAAGTTTGCAAAATAAGCAAACCTGAAGTTTGCAAAATAAGCAAACCTGAAGTTTGCAAAATAAGCAAACCTGAAGTTTGCAAAATAAGCAAACCTGAAGTTTGCAAAATAAGCAAACCTGAAGTTTGCAAAATAAGCAAACCTGAAGTTTGCAAAATAAGCAAACCTGAAGTTTGCAAAATAAGCAAACCTGAAGTTTGCAAAATAAGCAAACCTGAAGTTTGCAAAATAAGCAAACCTGAAGTTTGCAAAATAAGCAAACCTGAAGTTTGCAAAATAAGCAAACCTGAAGTTTGCAAAATAAGCAAACCTGAAGTTTGCAAAATAAGCAAACCTGAAGTTTGCAAAATAAGCAAACCTGAAGTTTGCAAAATAAGCAAACCTGAAGTTGGCAAAATAAGCAAACCTGAAGTTTGCAAAATAACTAAACGGGTTCCCAAAGTTAGAAAAAAAACACCGAATCTAGCAAAGAAAATAACAGTGAGACCGATTTTTTCCTGTCCCTACTGATGGAGTTTTTGTGAATGTCACATAAAATTCAGGGATGTTTCGTATGCACACCGTGTCGACGAGCCTAGTGACGTGCCGTGTAGAGCCAAGAGTCTGGGGCAATGTGAATAAAAAGTCTTTCGAAATAAAGATGTCGGGCCGCGCGGGTTGAGGCGCTTGTCACGAATTGCGCGGTTCCGCTCGTTGGAGGTTCGAGCCCTCCCTCGGGCATGGGTGTGTGTGTTCTCCTTAGCGTAAGTTAGTTTAAGCAGTGTGTAAGTGTAGGGTCCAATGACCTCAGCAGCTTTGTCCTTTAGAAATTCACGCACATTTGAAAGATGTCGCAGAACCTAAGAATGTTTCATTGTAAACAAGGCTCAGGGGTCTAACAGTCAGTTGAGTAAGACCACTCTGCCTACGTCATCCACCAGAGCTGGGAAACGCTAATGTGCGTTTCAATGAATGTCAGTGTGGGGTTTGAAACACGAATAAGTGTCAGAGGGCGTAGTGGGCGCAGGAAGTCTATAACGGCGCGAGGCGAACAATAGCTGAGACCCGGCAGGGAGTACACGTGACAGCAAAACTCGCAGCACCTGAAGATGACTGGGTCTCGGGTGTCGAAACATTGTGCACGAACTGGACTCGACAACTCGGCTAAAGCCGTTGGGCCACTTTCTGAGCCGAACGTCGTGCGTTGCGTCGCATCGCGCCGGACGCCTGCGGTTGCCTCTTATCTGGCGGTGAATCAGCGCCGCGCCGCGTGTGTGTTGTGTGGTTCGGCGGCGGGCGTTGGCAAACCGCGCCGCTCTGCCCGCCTCGTCACTTCCTGCCCGTTTCTCCGGCTGTGCGCCCGCTTATCTGCCCGCCTCCTCACAGCCGGCGTCTGCTTGCCGAAGTAAATGTTACACCGAACGCTGTGAGACGGCCGTGTGGGGCAGTCGCACTGAACGGCAGCCAGTGTTCTGTGCTCGACTGTAGACACGGTCTTGACACTGTGTGTTCACAGCGAAACGGAATTCACCGGAAAAGTCAGCGAAATCTCTGGGAACTGTGACGAAAGACGCAGGGAATTAGAGACTCTACCGAGAGTAGTGGAGGAAAGTACATGTTAAGGTTCATCAGTAAGGGATGGAGCTTACAGCGATCTATATCTACATCCATACTCCGCAAGCCACCTGACGGTGTGTGGTAGAGGCTACCTTCAGTACCTCTATCGGTTCTCCCTTCCATTCCAGTCTCGTATTGTTCGTGGAAAGAAAGATTGTTAGTATGCCTCTGTGTGGGCTCAAATCTCTCTGATTTTATCCTCACGGTCTCTTCGCGAGATATACGTAGGAGAGAGCAATATACTGCTTGACTCCTCAGTGAACGTATGTTCTCGAAACTTTGACAAAAGCCCGTACCGAGCTACTGAGCGTCTCTCCAATAGAGTCTTCCACTGGAGTTTATCTGTCATCTCCGTAACGCTTTCGCGATTACTAAATGAAACTGTAACGAAGCGCGCTGCTCTCCGCTGGATCTTCTCTATATCTTCTATCAACCCTATCTGGTACGGATCCCACACTGCTGAGCAGTATTCAAGCAGTGGGCGAACTAGTGTACCGTAACCTACTTCCTTTGTTTTCGGACTGCATTTCCTTACGATTCTTCCATACGAATCTCAGTCTGGCATCTGCTTTACCGACGATTTATGTGGTCATTCCATTTTAATTCACTCCTAATGCCTACTCCCAGATAATTTATGAAATCAGCTGCTTCCAGTTGCTGACGTACTTGTCAACATTGAGATTAAATTGCCATTCCCTGCACTATGCGTCAATTCGCTGCAGATCCTCCTGCATTTCAGTACAATTTTCCATTGTTACAACCTCTCAATATACTACTGCATCGTTCGCAAAAAGTCTCAGTGAACTATATTCTGTGTTCTTTAGTATTTTACAGCAACCCTCTCCACACCCCTTTTGTTCAAAAAATCCCGGTCCCATGTATGTAATTGGTATCTTATAGAAAAAAAAACCTAGTTTTTCATGCATCTCAATATTTATGACGTCATACAGGGTGACAATTATTGAATTATATGACAAAAAAAGAAAAATTAATTACAAACTATAGCGTGCACAAACGTTGTTTAACTTGTAAACGTCACTACAGATCTTCAGATTTAGGTTATGGGATGTTCGATATGCCATGCCGCCAAAGTGCTCCTCCAGAACATCAAACACTCTCCTGCTTCGATGGGGTCGAGCTCCGTCTTGCATGAACCACATCTTGTTCAGATCCGGGTCGCTTTGGACAGTGGGGATAAAAGCACCTTCCTAAACCTTCACGAACAGTTAGGCAGTTAATGTGTAATTAAGGAATGTCGCATCGATTATCCGTGACTGAACATTGCATACCACTGCGGGTGAAGAGATTTCTCATTCGTGAAATGCGGACTCTCAGTGCTCCAAATGCCCCAATTTTGAGGAAATATAGCAAGTGAATAACTTCAATTACTTGGGAAGTGTAATAATGGATGATATGTATTGCTCAACAGAAATTAGGAAAAGAATTGCAATAGCAAAAGAAGAATTCAAGAGGAAACAAATTACTTTGTGGTCCACTAAACAAAGATCTGAGGAAAAGACTTGCCAAATGTTACATCTGGAGCGTTGCAGTATATGGTGTGAAGACCTGGACGTTGAGGAAGGAAGATGAAAGAAGATGGGAGGCACTAGAGATGTGGATATGGAAAAGAATGGAAAAAGTGAAATAGAAAGACCGACTAAGGAATGAGGAAGTATTAAGAAGAGTTGGAGAAGAAAGAAACATGCTGAAGTCATCAGAAAGAGAAAACGGAACTGGATTGGACATTGTTTGAGGAGGGACTGTTTATTGAGGGAAGGAATAGAAGGAATGGTGGAGGGAAAAAGGGGAAGAGGAAAAAGAAGAGATGCTGGGCAATATCAAAGGAGGCAAATATTCAGGAATGAAAAGGCTGGCTACGGATAGACAAAGCCTTGCCGCAGTGGCTACACCGGTTCCCGTGAGATCACCGAAGATAAGCGCTGTCGGGCGTGGTCGGCACTTGGATGGGTGACCATCCAGGCTGCCATGCACTGTTGCCATTTTTTCGGGGTGCACTCAGCCTCCTGATGCCGATTGAGGAGCTACTCGACCGAATAGTAGCGGCTCCGGTCAAAGAAAAACATCTTACGACCGGGAGAACGGTGTGCTGATCACACGCCCCTCCTCTCCGCATCTACCATTGAGGGTGACACGACGGTCGGATGGTCCCAGTAGGCCACTAGTGGCCTGAAGACGGAGTGCTTATGGACAGACAAAACTGAAAGAGGCTAAACCCATGACAAGACCTGCCGTAAGGGAGAATACCATACATACACACACTTGAATAATGTGGTTTTGCTTACCGAGAACGTAAACAGTGATCACGTTTTCAGTCACTAGTGTTAAACAGAATTAAATTACCTTAAATACGATATGTTTTTGTTTCATACTTCATTGCCAATGAAAACACACACGCACACGCACACACACACACACACACACACACACACACACACACACACACACACACACACAGAGAGGGCGAGAGAGAGAGAGAGAGAGAATAGTCGCTTGGACAAAATAAAAACAAAAGAAGCGTGCATGCGCGAACATCAAAAGAAAGGGTGCACGAGGTGCAAGTGGATCTACTCAACAAGAACACGAAGATGTATTTCCTGTTAGTGAAGTGTGCTAAACTCGAGCACCTTTATGCACAAGAACATGAGGAATGAAGTAGGCAACAAAAAATTAGAAAAAAGTACTAATTTAATGCTGTTTAATAGTAGCATGAGGAGTTTTTCCGATGTTGGCAAACAGATTTGCAAGAAAAACAACGTTGTTCCAGTAGCCGCTGAAGATGCTTTAAATTAAAGCGAAATGTGTACAGTCCAAATAACACTTCTATTAGAGTCGTAAAAGATGGCATGTACACTACATTGCTTGTTTCGTCTAGTGTGAATCGGCCTTATACCAGGTGTACCGGTATGAAATGAGCGTTTTTTTGTGAAAATGAAACACTAATTTTGAATTGAAAAGAACATTTTATTCAAAGTACTCACCATTGCTTTCTATCCATTTTGACCACCTTTCTGGCAATTTGTGAACACCACGGCAATAGAAATGTTCGTCTTTTGAAGCAAACCAATCAGACACCCAATTTTCGAGTTCTTCGTAGGAATCGAAGTGTTCCTCAGGCAATGCGTGTCCCATTGATGAAAACAAATGGTAGTCGGAAGGAGCCAAGTCTGGTGAATACGGCGGGTGGGGTAGCAGCTCCCAGCCAAGTGTTTTGATTGTACCATGAACCAGTTTTGCTTTGTGTGCAGGTGCATTGTCGTGTAAAAAATTACTTTGCCATGTCTTCTGGTCCATTCTGGTCTTTTTTCGATCATTGCATAGTTCATATTGATCATTTGTTGTCTGTGGCGAATAGTATTCAGTTTCACCGGATTTTAGGAGCTCATGATACACCACATCTTTCAGATCCCACCAAACAGAGAGCATTGTCTTCTTGCCGAATCGATGTGGTTTTGCAGTCGATGTTGATGGTTGCCCCGGATTAAGCCATGATTTTTCCCGTTTAGGATTCTTAAAATAGATCAATTTTTCATCGCCAGTAAGAATTCGATGCAAAATTGATTTTCTTTCATGTCTTTGAAGCAAAATTTGGCTAATGGTTTTTCGGTTTTCCGTGTGTCTTTCATTCAGTTCATGTGGCACCCATTTTCCACACTTTTGGGTGTTTCCCAAAGCTGTCAAACGGTCAGAAATTGTTTGTTGTGCTACATTTAGCATTGCTGCCATTTGATTCTGACTCAAAGTATCATCTTCATCTAATATTGCTTGCAATTCGGCGTCTTCGAACTTTTTTTTTTTTGGTGGTCTTCCACGTTCTTCATTTCTTACATCAAAATCATTATTTCTGAACCGTTGAAACGATCTTTTGCATGTTGCTTCTGATATAGCATGTCACCATATGCCTCGACAAGCATTCGATGCGACTCTGCAGCACTTTTTTTTTTCAAATGAAAACAAAAAAATTAATGCTTTCCGCAGATCTTCGGTTACTGGTACAAAATTCGACAATGTTAACACAATGAAAACGTATGATGTTGTTTGTTCCATGAAGATATATACTAAATATTAGACTTTGCCACTGTTTCTATGTATCGATACAGTGTATCTGTTTCAGTGTTTCGGAACGGCTGTGGTTCACTGTTTCGAAACAGTGGTGTTTCATTCCGCCCCTGTCTCGGATAACCGCACCAGATTCGATCTCGAGCCAGACACAGAAACTATATCGTTGTTTCAAAATAAGGCTGTTTCAGTCCACCTGCGCTTGGAACGGACTAATTGTATCGAAACAGTGATGTTTCATTCCGCTCTGTGTCGTACGAGATTCGGGCTCGGCACAGATATTGAAACACAACATAACACTTCATGGAACACTTTCAAGAGTGTCGAAATCTTTTTGACAAGCAATAGAATGGAGCTTAAGATATCCGAAAATAAAGCTTCGTTTCTAGCTGACTGTTCTATTACGAAATGGCGTAACATCTGCTTTATAAACACTGACCAAACAATAAAACAACGCATACTGTTCACATTCTAAATAATAAATATGTGAAAATCATTCAGTTAAATTACACTTTTTTTTATAACATACGCTTCTCTGTTCATGTACAGTAATCATATTAAGAAACGCAAGTAAGCCTACAACATTTTGAACAAAAAAAAGGCGTAGAGTGACAGTTATTAGACATATATACAAATTTGATGTAGGTATAATTGCAAGCAATCTGTTTGACATATCACTGATAGTGTAATGGTGACCGGAAAGGGCTGGGAAGCATGGTGACTTTATAGTAACGGTTCGAAACACCTTGAAAGACAAAATTTTTTTCCCTTATATTTTGTTATTTATTCGAATTATTTGGCGTTATTTGTGAGTCTATAGTCACTGTCCCTCTTATCCACAGTGATTCCCTTTGTGTGCATGGAAATTAGCAGGATGGGTATATTACCCATACTAACGAAATGTGGGAATCCCAGTAGCATATCCGTTGTTTCTGCAGTTTGCTCCCACCTCCAGTTCCGTTCGTGGTGGCAGTCTTCAGCTATGGCTGTCCTCAGCCAGTTGAAAAGTATGAAAGTCACACGACACGAAAGCAGCGCATTTGCTGCAGGAAATACGAAACTGCCAAGACGCCAAAGTGATAGTTTCATACTTTCTGCGAAATGATTAGCGCTCTCGCACTTCATTAGTGTTTATATGGACGTACTTATACGGTAGACGTTCAAGATGATAAAATGTGTAGGTTTATTAGATTAGTAAACACAAACTGTTTCTCTGTGCGCGTCCCCGCTGCCGCGCCGCCAACGCCAAGCGATAAGAGTGTTTACATAACAAAACTGTTGCATCCTTGAGCCTCTGGTTCTAGATGTACCCTTGTCCGGTTAGTGACTGACGCTACAGATCTTTATTTATAGAAATACACAGTAGAATCACCTACAAATTTTACATATTCACATACACCTTTACCTTTAACCCAAATAAATACAGACTCATTTTGATTAATTTTTCTTTTGCTACGAGTATACAAGACAAGAGGAGACGTTGAGTCATAGGCTGATTTACCAAAATCTTTATTACCAATTTCAAACATATGATAGGTACGATAGGCAATTACATCTCTATCATTAAAACTTTGAAGACCAGGTACACTAGACACTCCTCTACCACTTCTTACTATGGCAACGGTGAACTATCCATTTCCATGTGAGAAAGTGTCGTTTATATCCACACTAAAATTAAGAGAACATCCAAGAAATACACAAGGTCCATCGACGAGGGCGTGGGCTGCAACATTCTTCACTGGAATGCGATTTTTCTTGTCTCCTGATGTTGTTCATGTTCAATGTTTTGTATGGTTTTGTAGAGTGTTGTGCGGGTACGGCGATACCTCCTGTAGGGCATGTTGGCGGCGTCCAATGCAGTTGCCTGTGCAGCAGCAGCACACCCGCACAACAGTCTACAAAACCATAGAAAACATTGAACTTACAGCAACATCAGGAAACAAGAAAAATCGCATTCCAGTGAAGAGTGTTGCAGCCCACGCCCTCGTTGATGGACCTTGTGTATTTCTTGGATGTTCTCTTAATTTTAGTGTGGATATAAACGACACTTTCTCACATGGAAATGGATAGTTCACCGTTGCCATAGTAAGAAGTGGTAGAGGAGTGTCTAGTGTACCTGGTCTTCAAAGTTTTAATGATAGAGATGTAATTGCCTATCGTACCTATCATATGTTTGAAATTGGTAATAAAGATTTTGGTAAATCAGCCTATGACTCAACGTCTCCTCTTGTCTTGTATACTCGTAGCAAAAGAAAAATTAATCAAAATGAGTCTGTATTTATTTGGGTTAAAGGTAAAGGTGTATGTGAATATGTAAAATTTGTAGGTGATTCTAACGTGTATTTCTATAAATAAAGATCTGTAGCGTCAGCCACTAACCGGACAAGGGTACATCTAGAACCGGAGGCTCAAGGATGCAACAGTTTTGTTATGTAAACACTCCAATCACTTGGCGTTGGCGGCCGTTTCATTTGTTTCGAAACAGTTAAGTGTTTCAATTTGCCCATCTCTACTAAATATCTTTGACAGATGTCATACAAAAAAAAAAAAAAAATAAATAAATAAATAAATATGCTCGTTAATAGCAAATGTTCCCTATCGACACATTTGTATCTTAACGCTCACTTCATACCGGTACAGCTGGTATGAGTCTTGCGGAGCATCACATTGTACACCGTTGGGAGCCGAGGCTGGTTTCCAACTTCTGGCGCAAACCGCAGTCGCTGCCGCGGCGGCACGGCAAGTTGTGCGAGCTCCCTTGTGCCCACTCAGCTGAGCGCGTCGCGGCGTCGCCCTCTGCGCACGCGCGGCCGGGCGGCTGCCGGTCGATGACGCGCGAACTCTGCCGAGCGACTCCGGCGACGGCCGAGCGTCGGCGGCGATGACCGCCAATCGAAGGCGACGGCCGCCCACGCCGTGACAATGCGTGGCGTGACCTCGGCCGGTCCGTTATACTCGGAGCGCGCGCAGACACACACAGACCGGACACAGCGGTACCTGCAGCCAGTGCTGGCGACGGGCAAAAGGGGCGTCCACTGGTCACACCAGCTCTTACAAGGGAACCTCCCCATCGCAAATATACAAACTGAGTAGTCCATGCGCAAGATAGGCAACACCACGGATAATTTAAGCTCAGGAGCGCCGTGGTTCCGAGGTTAGCGTGACCACCTGCGGAACGAGAGGTCCTTGGCTCAAGTCTTCCTTCAAGTGAAAAACTTTTCTTTATTTTCGCAAAGTTATGATCTGTCCGTTCGTTCATTGACGTC